>NC_060175.1:76172816-76472816 GCF_021184085.1 Oncorhynchus gorbuscha | reverse complement strand
ATGTATTTAAACCCTTAGTTTTCCTCAGCACTTTGCTCTGTGTTTGAATGTTAGCACCCAGCCCCAGTGATGCTGTGAACAGTTGTTGCTCCAGTTGGACTCGCTTGTGGTACTCTGTTTTTGTTCTAGTTTATTTATTTTTGATTATCTTTTGAGGCTTTTTCCTGCTGTACCTACCACCTTGTGGATTTACCTTTTGACTTGGAGGATTACCTTTTTTCTCTTTGAATTACTTTTGATGTTGTGGATTTATATTTTTGCCTGAACTTTCCTTTTTACTTTATTAAAACACCGTCTGAAGTACTGCTGTGTCTGCCTCATCTTCTGGGTTCTGCCGACTATTAGTGGCTCAGTTTGCTAAGTGACTGTTTCTCACACCGGAGACCAGAGTTCATAACCGGGTCGTGACAGAGCCCATGTCTTCTTAAGATGGATTCAGAGGAAGGGAGACATACTTGCCATTTTTGAGTCCAGCTGATGGCTGCAGGGGGCAGAGTATGCTGGTGTGGGAGGGGGCTGACTTTTGGGTCTGACACAACTTACAGCTGCTGGTCTTGTGGTCTCTCCAGCATACTCTTCCCTCTGCAGCCATTAGCTGGACTAAAAAAATGGGAAGTACTGTATTCTAAACCATAGTGGAACAAAATATAGGATTTCCTCATTTAACGGACAAGATTTCCTCAACTGATTGATAAAGGGGCATTGTGATACTACTATTTTGTGTTTAGGTGATTCATTGTGCCTTTGTTTCTTTGTCTTTGCAGAGAAACTAAATATATTGAATAAAAGGATAAGACACATAGAAGGGGCTGTTGATGGTAAGTAGGTTTTACAGTAAAGCACATCATATTGAGCTCATTGCAGCAAAGCTGTCTAAAGCAGAGTAGGCAGAATGCTTGGTTGTCTTTCTGTCACAGGCTCACAGTGAATGTACAATAGGTTGTCGTAATCTCACAGCTTCAGCTTGTCTACTATGACTGATATACCTGTTACTGTCTTGTGTCTGCAACAGAGGCAGAGAATCACAAGGCAAAAGGCAGCGTGGCAGAGATTTTGTTGTTATCAGCTGGTTGACTGTTTGGCTGCTTAGTGCCTGTGTAAGCCAGCAGGAGTACCAAGCACTGACTGTATGTGCCCAGTATAACATTATAGTTTCTATACACAGGAGACACTGTAGAAAGTGACCCAGACCCAGTGTCGGCCATCCAACTCAAACACAGTTATTTGTGTTATACAATCAGTCGAAATTGATTCTTGGGAGCTCCATCTACTCTGAGGCAGGAGTGCACTGTGGCACAGCACCATAGATGGGTGGGGTGCTGAAGCCATGCAGGTGGGGGGGGTTGGTAAGGAGGGTGGGGTCACCATCACTACTCACGCTTGAAAGAACCCTCGGAGCGCTTAACCATCCCCCCTGTGCCAAGTTGGGTAAGGGAGGAAACAACACACATTATCATTCCACATTTTTCCTGGTAGGATAAACGTTCTACAAGAGAAGTGTCTATTTGTCTCACCAAAAGACCCACCCTGGCGAATGATTTGGAATATCACACCATGGACATTTCCCTGAGTTAAATCACACTAACAGATCCTCTTTCACAGTACATCATCAACCCAAGGAAGCATCTGCTCATTCATGCAGACATGATCAAACTGTTCTTCGTCCACTTGCCTGGCTGACAAGGAGGAGGAAGAACAGTAAGGAGAGAGAGCAGACACCTCAATGGAGAAATGGAGGTGTGGGTTGTACCTGTGTATCCTTGGTTACAGTTGCAGACCACCTGTCTGTTGCGGTTGTCCTGGTAACAGGAGGCAGCGAAGTGGCGTCCGCTGTTTGGGCCATCTGGGCAAGGGCAGGCCCGACATTGGTTACCCATACCTGTGCCCAACACTGGGTTGCCGTAGTAACCGTTGGCACACCTTGAAATACAGCAATAGCAGTATGCTTGTCAATAACATTACATTGGCTACCTTAATACTTATTCAAGATTCCCCACTTTCCCCGTGGTGAAGCCTAACCTGTCACATTTGTCCCCTCCAGTGTTGTCCCTGCAGTTGAGACAGGCTCCGGTCCTCTGGTGGCACTCCTCAGCATGTCCATTACACAGGCATCGCTTACAGTTGGGGAAGCCCCAGTGTCCTGCCTGGCAGCCATCGCACTGCTGGCCGAACGCACCCGGGCGGCACGGGCACTGCCCTGTCAACTGGTCACAGAACCGAGTGACCGCACCTTCCAGATTGCACTCACATGCTGGAGAGAGGGAGGGAGGGAGAGAGGGAGGGAGGGAGGGAGGGAGATTTATTGGAAAGTATAAATCAAGAGAGGAGTGGGTCAGTAGGTAATGAGGCAGCAGGGGGCGCCACCAGTACAGCTGTTCACATAAGTGGGATAGACAGACTGTACAGTCCAATGCACCTTTGCAGAATAAACTATTTGTGTACCCTGCAGGATAACACCAGGAGTTTTGCCCTTACTCTTTGTGCGGTTGACTGGGGTTACAACACTAACCTTTACATCCTGCAGGTCCAAAGCCGTACGTCCCAGGAGCACACTGGTCACAGCGAAGTCCAATCACGTTTGGCCTACAGCGACACTGACCTCCGTGCGTGTCACACACTGAGCTGACTGAGCCCTGGGGGTCACACAGGCAAGCTGTGAAGAAGAAAGACGTGATGAAAACGTTTTCATTTCATTGTGAAAATAATTACCAGGCATCCTTGATGATAGCAGATCGTGATTATGTGTACCCGTGAAATAACTTACGCAGGGCTCCATGGTTAATGATGGCTGACATGCTGGTGATGAGTTTGGCACAGACGTTGCTGATCTGGGGGTGTGTCACGCTCTTAGCCCCCTCGTGGCAGCGGTAGCGCTCGTAGTTCTGCTTCCTAGCGATGGAGGCGGGGTCACCGCCAATGAACATCTCCAGGGAGGAGTAACGAGGGATCAGGGAGATCTGGAGAGGAAGCAGGGAGGAGTATTAGCTGGATTGCATAAGAAGAACACAATTAGAGAGAGAGGGAGAGAGATAAAGAGAGAGATGTGCAGACAAGCATCATTTATTGAGTAAGTTTCTTAAAATGTTATATCATTTACTTTGTAATTGTTGCCGTTTTTTAATTGATAGTTACAATCTTGTCTCATCACTGCAACTCCCCAACGGGCTCGGGAGAGGCGAAGGTCAAGTCATGTGTCATTCGAAACATGACCCGCCAAGCCGCGTTGCTTCTTAACACACTGCTCACTTAACCCGGAAACTAGCTGCACCAATGTGTCAGAGGAAACACTGTTCAACTGACGACCGAGGTCAGCTTGCAGGTGCCCGGGCCACCGTAAGGAATCGCTAGAGCACGATGAGCCAAGGACAGCCCCCCCAGCCAAACCTTCACCGAACCCAGACGACAGTGGGCCAATTGTATGTCGCCCTATAGGCTCCCAGTAACGGCCAGCTGTGACACAGCCTGGGATCGAACCCCCGACTGTTGTGGCGCCTTTGACCGCTGCACCACTCAGGAGGCTCAATATGTTGATTCTTGATACTCACAGAGTCCACTAAAATGTTGGCAGCGGTTGTACCAAGAATGAGAATACTGTTCCCATCCAGATAGCGACTGAACTCAAACCGAAGAGTGTAGCTCACTCCTCTCTCCATGCATACAGGTGGAGGCAGCACGACAAACCTGCAGCAAACACACACACCACAAAGGAAGTTACTCACTTTTAGGAAAAGCAAAATCCCCCATGTAGTAACATCCAATTACACAAGTGTATCACCGTCACCTGAGCCACACACACGGGCACTGTATATTCTGTAGTGAGGTGTGTGTGAGGTTCTCACCTGGATCCTGCAGGCAGGGACACAGTGAGCATGTCGTCTGCAGGGATGGTGTTTCCACAAGGGCTGCTGGTGGGAATGGGCCCTGGTCGAATGATCGTCACACGGACCTCCCCCCAGTCCCGTGGCATCTAACACAAGACACACACACCACAATAACAGTCTTATACAGTTACACACTGCACAACCAGAAAACAGAGGGGAGTGTGTGTGTGTGTGTGTGTGTGTGTGTGTGTGTGTGTGTGTGTGTGTGTGTGTGTGTGTGTGTGTGTGTGTGTGTGTGTGTGTGTGTGTGTGTGTGTGTGTGTGTGTGTGTGTGTGTGTGTGTGTGTGTGTGTGTACACGTATGCACAGTTGAAGTCTGAAGTTTACATACACTTAGGTCGGAGTCATTAAAATAAGTTTGTCAACCACTCCACAAATTTCTTGTTAACAAACTATGGTTTTGGCAAGTCGGTTTAGTTCATCTTCTTCGTGCATGACACAAGTACATTTATCTTTTCTTGCGTTTTACCTCCCCCGTGTGTGCTATGCTGGTAACAGCGTAAATCCTGGTATGAGAGAAGGACGGTATGACGATTTGAACATCTGAATACCCCCCAAGCCCAGTATGTGTGACTAGGCACTAACCTGTGGCTCATAGCGGATGAGGAGGTCGTACTCCATGGAGTAGGGGATGTTGTTGATGGAGAACTCCAGGCTGCTGCCCTCTGGGACCTTGGCAAACCCAGTGCCAGTCCAGGTGGCAGGGCGCCCAGGCTGGTGCTCCCTCTGCTCCACACTGCAGCCCTGGACACACACACAAATACCATCAAGCATTCACACAAAGTCAAACATAGACAGTACAAACAATGCAAAGAAGGGTCCACCCCAGTCTTATCTATAACAAGCAGTAGTTACCTGTCCCAATATGGCCAGCTCAGCCTCATAGGTATAGTGGTCCAGAGCCATGAAGTACCACCCAGACTCCACCTGGGTACATTGACGGCCCATCATATGACTACGACAGCGGCACTGGCCATTCTCCATAGAGCAGCTGGGGAAGACGCATAAGAAATCTATGCAGTAAGCATGTAACCAGTCGACAGCACCCCCAACCCAAAACATCTTCCCGCGGCCACGCTGTCACTCACTGGTTATCTGTGGCTCCGCCCACATCACAGTCACAGTCTCTGCAGCCATTCATGTCATGACTCAGTGCCCAGTGTTCTGGCTGTGGGCAGACAGACAGGCAGCTGTTAGCACCAGACAGATGACATTCCCGACGACATTAGCCAGGGTTACTGGACCTTACATCATAGGTAACTACTCAGATACATCAACCAGGTGTTCCTAGCTCCAAAATGAGATACTGTAGATACATGCTGCCTATCAAAGTACAGGCTGGTAGAGCTTAAGTTATGGGTGCAAAATAGTGGTTGTCTGTTCATGACTTTAAAACAAGCCTTTATGCAGCTTATGAGAGTTAAGGATCCACTTAGTCCGGACCACAGCTGACCATTTTTAGCATGCATTTTTAGCATGCTGTAACCTACACCAACCGGAGAGGCCTGACATCCCTGGGCTACATTTAGATATGAAGCCCCAAGCAGGGCTTTACAGTCCTGGGTATTGTTACTGGCACGGCAAGGAAGTTATGTGAGTGACAGGGGGATGTGAATGTACGTATGAATGAATGAATGAATGTATGAATGAATGAATGGAGAGAGAGAGAGAGAGAATCTCTGTGTGTTATGGTTAGGAGAGGGAGGCTCTCCTGGAGCCTTACCAGACACAGGTCACAGCTGCGTCCGGTGACCAGTCGCTTGCAGAAGCAGTCCCCGCTCACAGGGTCACATTTTGGGCTTTCTGACACAGTACCCCTGGGGTCACACTGGCAGGCTGAGGGGGGCAGAGCAGGAATTATAGGGGCATGGGAACACAGAAATGTGGCACATGATTTTATTCAAAGCACTGAGAGAGATTAACAAAAGATTGCTCCAAAATCTCTAACATAACAACCACACAACATGAGGGTCATTTGGACTACAATCAGTTCAATTTGTTAGAATGATTCATGATTGTGCTCCTCTCCACTCACGTTGGCAGCCGCGGGGGTTTGCTGCACTCAGGCCAAAGAAGCCCGACTTGCATTTGTCACAGCGATGCCCTTCCACGTGGTCCTTACAGCGGCACTGCCCAGCGATCATGCCCAGGGATGGCTCGTCATGCCCGTCACAGATGCCCCCATTCAGGGAACCATCAGGATCACAGTCACAGGCTGGTAGAAGGAAGACAACAAACATCCTGTTAAACTTAACAAACGTAACCATGCAGTAGTACGTACTACCTAGAAAACATGTACACGCTCACATCTAATGGACATAAAGTGGTAGCAGGGTTTCAAACGTGAAAATAACCTGTACACGTACATAACTATGCCATCACTCATACACAGTATGATACTGTGAGAAATACACACACAGTTCCTGTGCCCCAGTTCTGAGAAGCGGTCGACACCCTCTACTCACCAGTACAGACCCCGGGGTCTCTGATGTCCCTACTGAGGTCCTTGTAGTAAAATTGTTTACACATCTCACAGTTGCGTCCCATGGTGTTGTGGAGACAGTGGTCACAGACGCCACCGCCGGCATTGCCCGTGGCCAAGTAAACCGCCATGTCAAAGTGACACTGGTTGGAGTGGCCGTTACAGTTACATTCTGTGAGAGACCAGATAACAACATAATCAAGATTCTCATTCCTTTGATTATGACCTATGACTGGTGTGTTCATAATAATAATCAGTGATGTTAGGAGAGGAGTAAGAGACGTTTCTTGTTATGGTGTGGTACACCACCACTCACTCTTGCAGGCGTTGGTGTTGCGTCCCTCAGCCGGTCTCCAGGGCATGTCACTATGGAAGTCATCACACAGCTCACAATTCAGACCCTTCGTGTTGTGCTTGCAGACACACCTCCCATGGACCTGGGGGACAGGGAGGCTGAATTACACAAATCACAGAGAATTCTAAACAAAACCTCCCATTCTAACTCCCCTCTGCACAGATGCCTCTGCTTTCATACACAGCAATCTATATAGGGCAGTCTTCCTCCATACAACTAAGGGCAGTTCTGTGTCCCCTTACTCACCATGCCCTCCTCATCCTTGATCCCCTCGATGGGGGCACACTCAGAGGCGTGGCCATAGCAGAAGCAGTTGCCGCGGACGACCAGCTCGTACATGGCATAGTAGTACTTCTCCTTGATCTCCACGCGGGAGTCCAGCAGGTTATCTCCCAGAGTGTGCAGCTTGGTGAAGTTCACACGCAGGTTAGTGATCTTCAGCTGGTCTTCAGGATGCAAGAGGAGGAGAAGAGAGGAAGGGGGGGGGGCAGAGAGATTAGGAGATATACAACAAGCTATTTGAACATCCAAATTAATACTTCAAAGTCAAAAGGAAAGGTTCCAGATACACCATTAATTATCCATTAACCACAACCCCCACCACAGACATAAGCAGAGACACTCTCCCCCGTAAAAGGAAGAAGTCAAGGCCAGGCGAGCATGACATCGCTGAAGGGGGCCCGGGGGGGGGTGAAAATAAGGGCGGACTGAAAGCAGGGTGTTGTTAGGAGACTTGAGTTGCGTCCCAAATGGTACCCTATTTCCTAAGTACTGCACTACTTTTGACCAGAACCTTATGGGCCCTGGTCAACAGTAGTGAACTAGAAAGAGAATAGGGTGCCATTTGGGATGCACTTGATAAACTCTCACAGAGGGGCGGTAGGTTGCTACTGTGCACAGAACATTCCCTGCTGTCAGTCACGTTCCAGCTGTTCACTAGGAAACAATACACAACATGTATCATTTGACCAAATATTTATGAAGAGGTCATCACTTCATGGAGTCTATGAAGGAAGAAACCACATGGAAGAGTGGAAAGCAAGTTAGGTCCAAAAAAACTGATTTTCCCCAATGGCTCATCTTACCCCTACAGACTAGAGAGAGATGTGCTGCAGACAGCATGTGGAATCAATCAGCACTTTCTCTCCACTTAGTGCTTATCTCTCTCCACACAGTGTTTCAACACAAACAAATGGAGAACAAGTCACACCTCTATGCGAAAAAGCAGTGTTTTGGGGCAGCTACCTTCACTGTACTCCTAAGAAACACTTAGTATTCTTTGAGTGGTTCCTTCCATTACCTACCTTCATTTGACTCGGCAGAGTGGCAGAGCAGCCTCAAATCCGGGCCCTATCAGTACCCCTGGCCTCTGTTATCTGAGCGTATCCTTTCTCACACACAGAAGGGCCCTGTTCTCTAGACCTTGACAGGCAAAACACCACTCCCTTTCTCACAAACCAGTGGGACAATAAGTTCCACTGTTCCACAGGACTTTGGGGAATATCAGGCTGTTGCCAGGGCCACAATATGCCATGTCCAACTCTTATGAGTATCAGTCAAGCCACTGGTAAAGTCATTTCATTGTTATTATTAACATACTAATGTACCTCCTGCTAATAGCTCCCCCAACTTCCCTGACAGGATTACCTCTATCAGGACAGAGACGTCCATCTTTAAACTCTCTAGCTGTGGATGAGCTCTGCATGGGAAAGTGCTCAAACTAAACCATAGGCATTCTGTAACGGTATACACCCGACATCCAGGCTTCATTTTAACTCCCTCCTTTCAGACATCCTCCGTCCATGTCGATATTCTGTGGCACACTAGCAGATTCAACTGCCTCCTTTACAGCAGGAACACATCAGGTTTCAGCACTTTAATTACTAAACCCCCTCAAAATGTGTCTCTCTGTCAAACCCGAGCTAAAGCCGATACAGAGTGAGAGCTCTTTATCTATGCATAGTCACTTTACCTGTAAGGTTCTGCTTTTATTTTCTTAGTCAACCTTGTGTTCTTTTTCTTTGTGTTCTGGACCGTAGCCCCGTTTCTTTGTGTTCTGGACCGTAGCCCCGTTTCTTTGTGTTCTGGACCGTAGCCCCGTTTCTTTGTGTTCTGGACCGTAGCCCCGTTTCTTTGTGTTCTGGAACGTAGCCCCGTTTCTTTGTATTCTGGACCGTAGCCCTGTTTCTTTGTGTTCTGGAACGTAGCCCTGTTTCTTTGTGTTCTGGAACGTAGCCCCGTTTCTTTGTATTCTGGACCGTAGCCCCGTTTCTTTGTATTCTGGACCGTAGCCCTGTTTCTTTGTGTTCTGGAACGTAGCCCTGTTTCTTTGTGTTCTGGAACGTAGCCCCGTTTCTTTGTATTCTGGACCGTAGCCCCGTTTCTTTGTGTTCTGGAACGTAGCCCCGTTTCTTTGTATTCTGGACCGTAGCCCCGTTTCTTTGTATTCTGGACCGTAGCCCTGTTTCTTTGTGATCTGGAACTTAGCCCTGTTTCTTTGTATTCTGGACCGTAGCCCTGTTTCTTTGTGTTCTGGAACGTAGCCCTGTTTCTTTGTGTTCTGGAACGTAGCCCTGTTTCTTTGTGTTCTGGACCGTAGCCCTGTTTCTTTGTGTTCTGGAACGTAGCCCTGTTTCTTTGTGTTCTGGAACGTAGCCCTGTTTCTTTGTATTCTGGACCGTAGCCCTGTTTCTTTGTGTTCTGGACCGTAGCCCTGTTTCTTTGTGTTCTGGACCGTAGCCCTGTTTCTTTGTGTTCTGGAACGTAGCCCTGTTTCTTTGTATTCTGGACCGTAGCCCTGTTTCTTTGTGTTCTGGACCGTAGCCCTGTTTCTTTGTGTTCTGGAACGTAGCCCTGTTTCTTTGTATTCTGGACTGTAGCCCTGTTTCTTTGTGTTCTGGACCGTAGCCCTGTTTCTTCTTGCCCTGTTTCTTTGTGTTCTGGACCGTAGCCCTGTTTCTTTGTGTTCTGTAGCCCTGTTTCTTTGTGTTCTGGACCGTAGCCCTGTTTCTTTGTGTTCTGGACCGTAGCCCTGTTTCTTTGTGTTCTGTAGCCCTGTTTCTTTGTGTTCTGGACCGTAGCCCTGTTTCTTTGTGTTCTGGAACGTAGCCCTGTTTCTTTGTATTCTGGACTGTAGCCCTGTTTCTTTGTATTCTGGACCGTAGCCCTGTTTCTTTGTATTCTGGACTGTAGCCCTGTTTCTTTGTGTTCTGGACCGTAGCCCTGTTTCTTTGTATTCTGGACCGTAGCCCTGTTTCTTTGTATTCTGGACCGTAGCCCTGTTTCTTTGTGTTCTGGAACGTAGCCCTGTTTCTTTGTGTTCTGGACCGTAGCCCTGTTTCTTTGTGTTCTGGAACGTAGCCCTGTTTCTTTGTGTTCTGGAACGTAGCCCTGTTTCTTTGTATTCTGGACCGTAGCCCTGTTTCTTTGTGTTCTGGACCGTAGCCCTGTTTCTTTGTGTTCTGGACCGTAGCCCTGTTTCTTTGTGTTCTGGAACGTAGCCCTGTTTCTTTGTATTCTGGACCGTAGCCCTGTTTCTTTGTGTTCTGGACCGTAGCCCTGTTTCTTTGTGTTCTGGAACGTAGCCCTGTTTCTTTGTATTCTGGACTGTAGCCCTGTTTCTTTGTGTTCTGGACCGTAGCCCTGTTTCTTTGTGTTCTGGACCGTAGCCCTGTTTCTTTGTGTTCTGGACCGTAGCCCTGTTTCTTTGTGTTCTGGAACGTAGCCCTGTTTCTTTGTATTCTGGACTGTAGCCCTGTTTCTTTGTGTTCTGGAACGTAGCCCTGTTTCTTTGTATTCTGGACTGTAGCCCTGTTTCTTTGTGTTCTGGACCGTAGCCCTGTTTCTTTGTATTCTGGACCGCAGCCCCGTTTCTTTGTGTTCTGGAACGTAGCCCTGTTTCTTTGTGTTCTGGAACGTAGCCCTGTTTCTTTGTGTTCTGGAACGTAGCCCTGTTTCTTTGTGTTCTGGGACCTGTTTCTTTGTATTCTGGACCCTGTTTCTTTGTGTTCTGGAACGTAGCCCTGTTTCTTTGTATTCTGGACCGCAGCCCTGTTTCTTTGTATTCTGGACCGTAGCCCTGTTTCTTTGTGTTCTGGAACGTAGCCCTGTTTCTTTGTGTTCTGGAACGTAGCCCTGTTTCTTTGTGTTCTGGAACGTAGCCCTGTTTCTTTGTATTCTGGACCGTAGCCCTGTTTCTTTGTATTCTGGACCGTAGCCCTGTTTCTTTGTATTCTGGACCGCAGCCCTGTTTCTTTGTATTCTGGAACGTAGCCCTGTTTCTTTGTGTTCTGGAACGTAGCCCTGTTTCTTTGTATTCTGGACCGTAGCCCTGTTTCTTTGTATTCTGGACCGTAGCCCTGTTTCTTTGTATTCTGGACCGTAGCCCTGTTTCTTTGTGTTCTGGAACGTAGCCCTGTTTCTTTGTGTTCTGGACCGTAGCCCTGTTTCTTTGTGTTCTGGAACGTAGCCCTGTTTCTTTGTGTTCTGGACCGTAGCCCTGTTTCTTTGTATTCTGGACCGTAGCCCTGTTTCTTTGTATTCTGGACCGTAGCCCTGTTTCTTTGTGTTCTGGACCGTAGCCCTGTTTCTTTGTATTCTGGACCGTAGCCCTGTTTCTTTGTGTTCTGGAACGTAGCCCTGTTTCTTTGTATTCTGGACCGTAGCCCTGTTTCTTTGTATTCTGGACCGTAGCCCTGTTTCTTTGTGTTCTGGAACGTAGCCCTGTTTCTTTGTATTCTGGAACGTAGCCCTGTTTCTTTGTATTCTGGACCGTAGCCCTGTTTCTTTGTGTTCTGGAACGTAGCCCTGTTTCTTTGTGTTCTGGACCGTAGCCCTGTTTCTTTGTGTTCTGGAACGTAGCCCTGTTTCTTTGTATTCTGGACCGTAGCCCTGTTTCTTTGTATTCTGGACCGTAGCCCTGTTTCTTTGTATTCTGGACCGTAGCCCTGTTTCTTTGTATTCTGGACCGTAGCCCTGTTTCTTTGTATTCTGGACCGTAGCCCCGTTTCTTTGTATTCTGGACCGTAGCCCCGTTTCTTTGTATTCTGGACCGTAGCCCTGTTTCTTTGTATTCTGGAACGTAGCCCTGTTTCTTTGTGTTCTGGAACGTAGCCCTGTTTCTTTGTATTCTGGACCGTAGCCCTGTCTTTCATTTTTGTTCATTGATTTCACCTGTGTTAATTTCTCACCTGGTCTCATCAGCTCCCTATTTAGTTCACTTCTTTCTGTTTACATGGTTGTGAGTTATTGTTTGTTTTTGACGGCATACCTGTGTTTGACCATTGCCTGCCTGTGGCCACGATTTCTGCGAAGGCTTGATAAACATCTGCCGTGCTCTGTGTGACTCTACACCTTTTTCTCCCTGAGTATTCATTACATTACCTCTACCTACATGTACATATTACATCAATTACCTCGACTAACCTGTGACCCCCGCACATTGACTCTCTACCAGTACCTCCTGTATATAGCCTCGCTATTGTTATTTTACTGCTGATCTTTAATTATTTTGTTTTTTATTTATCTAAAAAACACTTAAAACTGCGATGTTTGTTAAGGGCTTGTAAGTAAGAATTTCACTGTAAGGTCTACTACACCTGTTGTATTCGGCGCATGTGACAAATACATTTTGATTTGAGAGCTCCCATTAAATGTACCTTAAGGGTGCACTAATGAGTGACAGTCTAAGGTTTCCTTAAACAAGAGTGCAGGGCAGTAATGAGCATGGCAGTGTGCTAGCTACTCATTCAGTGTCTGTCTGGACAACATGGAACATCCAGTTTAAGGGTCAGGGTCAATCCATACCTTGGTTTTTATTAAGAACAGAACCTCCCCTGTCACTACTTAGGGAAGGCTGCTCTTACTCCTGGGGAAACAGTGAAGTCATACCAGTCCAAATAGAAGAGACAGCTTGTGTGGGGGAGAGAGAGCAGCTGGTTTTCATATCCCGTGCAGACTGTCATGTGCCATTCTGTTTAGGTGTTGTGCTGTGCTGAAATTATAGGGTAGGGTGACAGTATCATGTCAGCGGTGTGAGTTTGGCTTAACATGGGGGGGGGGGGGGAGTGGTTGTTAGTTGTGGTGAGTGTATCTTACTCTGAATGTTGGGGCTGTAGGGGTCCTCAATGTGTATGGCAGGGTCCAGAACTCTGTAGATTGCCTGGAGGAAGAAGAGGGACAGGACAGGTGGTTGAATGCCATTTTAATGTATGTGTACAACTGTAGTAACCTAGTGAGCACAACACATTGAAATGACACATTTTCAATGCCTATTCAAGCAAATGTGTCTTTTCAACCAAAAATAAGTATTTTCAACATCTTTCCAATGTCTTGTGGTCATTGGCTAGGGATAAATCCCTCTTAACTATCAGACTCACCTCTCCCTCTGTGGACGGCTCGATGTCAGAGTAGCGCGACTCACAGATGACGTCGTCTACTTTGCGTAGGGGTCCCTTAGATACCCCGGGGAAGACCGAGCCACAGTCATAGGCAAAGTAGCGGTACACCTGCCAGTTACGTCCAAAATCTGCCGATCGCTCAATCACCATGGCTGCTGGGCGAAATGTCTGTGTGCCAGGAGAGGGATGTGATGTGTGTAGTTGCTCATTTGAAGACACAGAACATTGTTATATACTGCATAGATTTGACACACTGTTTGAGGCAGGGGTCTCCAACAGGTTGATCGTGAGCTACCACATATGAGTAGCTCGCCAAACAATTCTGAAAGTACATGCAATTTTCACGTGTTCCACCACAAACTGTCGTAAACATATCTCACAAGTATCCCGACACCACAAGCTCCAAGCTACGATCTAACTGAACAGTGACATTATCCCACCCCTGGTTAGCCACTACTGGCTTAAAAAGACCAACCTAACACTATCTGCCAATTAATTTCCAGCAATATTGCCTCTTTCTGTCTGTGTGGTGCAGGCGTTTGTCCATCACTCCATGTGTAGCCAGTTGATATGATAACCATCTTGTGGGTTGACAGAAATGGAAAAAAAGGGGAATTAGACAAAGTATTCTGATGTGATTTAAGCATTGACATCAACTCAGAACATCCAATGTTGCTGTTGCTCTATGAATAACTGTAATACAAAACAAAACATCATTTGGGAAAATATACCACATAATTTTGGGGAAAATAACAGATTTTATAGGGCCCCGTTAGTTGTTTATTAAACATTATTTTACCAGATGTATTGACAGACAATACAGTGCACTACTTTCTCTTGTACACTAAAGAGCCGTAGCTCGTGACATGTTTATTAAGTAGCTCTCATGATAGAAAAAGTTGGAGACCCCTGGTCTAAGGTTTACTAAGTGCTCTATGTCTAACCTTGAAGATCATGATAAGATGAGTAAAATGGAATTCTGCCTCAAGGTCCAGCTGAATGAAGACATCAGGCTTTCCTGAAGACAAAACGAGAGGGATGGAGAGAGAGAGAGAGAGAAAGGATGAGAGAGGGCATGTCAAGCTTTATGTTGTTGCTATTACATCTATAATGTATGCACTCAATCAACCTGTCAATCTGTCTGTTACAGGAAATGCAAACCCGTGTTTTCACCAGTGATAACTCAACTACCAGCTGTGAGGGAAGCCCCTGTCCGTCTCTTGGCTTGACTAATGGCATCTGAACAGGAAAAGGCATTCTCGTCTTGGCTGGAGATGTGGTCGTCCACATGGGTAATCCCACACACTTCCTGAGCATGATCCATCCTTAAGAACCACTCGAGTTGGCCCATTATTCACAATGAATTGGTAGAGAAGAAGTCTTAAGTTCCAATAGTAGTGTAGGGGGTTCTGCCTTCTGTCCCCTTCTAGCAGTTGGACCATTTAACTGCTACAGCATATAAATAACATAATAACCACAGTAAATAGTCCCGTCAGAAATGTCTATATGCCACAACGTAGCTCAAAGGGAAATCTCTGAGAACACCCTAAACACATGCTCATAAAGCTAAGTGTTTGAGGATCCTTTCCCCATCTCCAAATGTAGTCTGAAGTGAATACAAACAGCAGGAAGACAACAGTAAAATTCGTAACTCTGCACATGAAAAAATGAGAGAGGTAATGACAGAGTACAGCTTCCGGGGTTGGCACCTCAACATTAACATCACTAGCTATCTACCCCTCAGGCAGGCTGTGGTGTGGTGTGACGGGAGCCAGGCCTGTGGAAAAGTAACACAATAAAATAAAAAAGACTGGAAATAACAGAGAGAGAGTGTCACAAATCTTCTGAAGATTCATGCAATCATAAACCAACCTGACACACACACAGTGTAAATACACACAGACACACATTGGTGAGTAAAAGGTCAAACTGGATTTCGGCCATTGGGTCTGTGCTGTAGGCTGTGAACCATAACCTGCACTCCTTAATGAAAGGCTAATCAGGAAGGAAACGGAGGCAGGGGAAAGGAGAGGCAGAGGAAAAGAGAGGCAGGGTGTGCTAGAGCCAAGGAGTCACGTTGGAGGAGAGGGAGAGGAAGAATGAGGAGGAGAGAGAAGCAAAGAGAGGGAAACGGCAAAGGAAGGGAACAGAGATAGAACTGGAGAGTGGGAGAGGGGTCACAGCAAATAGTTTCATATGTGTTTCTCCCATCACCGCTGTTGTGAGGCTTGGTTAATGGAGAGCAATTAGTAACTGGTACACTCTACTAACGGAACCAACCCACTCGCACATCCTTCTAGTAGCCTACTTGGTACCACTTCAAACAGAGTAGAAGTGGCACAAGCTGCTCTACAGAACAGTGGATAAGGTACCCACCCAACCTAGCCTTCCACTCCAAGCCCTTAAGGAAGTAAGTGAAGGAAGGGGCCTCACACCAGAGGGACACAGGGACAGTGGTCTACACACATATAGCACAAGCAGCCCACTGTGCTCCATGTCACATACTCTAAAGCCCTGCTAGAAACGCCATGGAGACTGGGAGTAAAAATAGTGACTGTTTCCTGTCCCCCACCTCTCAGTGTTCGACATAGAGTACAGGCAGTGCTATACTGGTCCACAGTAGTCAATCACTCAGAAATAGACCTGAAATGGGGCTTTTGTTTGCAGTGATGTGGGCTCTGTATTAACAATGAAGAAGGAGAATTGCTCAGCTGGTGTCTTGAAATCCATTCTCCAAATCAAATTTTCTATCCCTCCCTCAATGTACACCCTCTCACTCTTTCTCTCACTCTTTCTCTCCAGCTCCCAATCTTCCTCTGACCCCTTCCCTCCCTCCCTCCCCACCCTCCTTTCCTTTCCTTTCCTCTCTTCTCTTTCTCGTTCCTCCCTTTGTTGACGTGCCAGGGTACAGCCTGCACTGTTATTATACTCATACAAACAGCTGTGGGCCTGTGGCTGGTCTGGGTCCGGTCCAGGCAGAGTAAAGTAGGCTACTACAGAGAACAGAGGGTGATTTAGTGTGATGGAGGCCATGGACCTCTGGGCTTTGAAGGCCCTTCAGAGCAGAGCTACCAGGACTCACTGTAATGACGCACTGTGGCTTCCAGGATCGTCGGCCCCATCTCTCTCCCCCATATCTCACCCTCTCACTACTGCTTCCTTTTATGATCCCACTCATGATCTCTCCCTCTTCCACTCCCCCCTCTCTTTCTCGGTCTCTGAACAGACCTGTTATTAATAGTAGTAACCAAGATTAGGCCTCTAATAATACGGATGATATGGATTCTGTATGAGTTCATACCACTGACAGCTGCATGCTGGGGGTATGTCATGTAACCGAAGGCAGGGGGCACAAATAGACGACAAATCTGTTTTAACACTGCTTCTCATAAAATCAAAGGTTCACTATTTAAACATGGATATAATTGCAACCTCTATGAATGCAATCTCAATTCTCACCATTCTCCGACTGCCACCATGACTTCTTGCGGTGTGGTTTGAACGTGGTGATGACGTTCTCAATGCGGTGACTGATGGTGTTGTAGACAGGATCATATGGGCGGCGAGAGTCACACTGGAAACATTTCTTCTCATCCTACAGGGGTCAGAGGTGACACAGGTCAGAGGTCGAACAGAAGCTCAGGACAGAGAGAGGTAGGGGGAGTGAGAGGATGTTGGAGACCCACACACACACACACACACACACACACCTGTAAGTGACTGACGATGCAGTAGGGGTCTTTCTTCCTGGAGCCGCATGTAGATGATGCCTTCAGGCTCTTCTCACGGCCCACCAACAGGTCTCCTGTTGCCGGGTAACAGCTGCCATGGGTACAGCCGTGGGCGTGGTCTGGCTCCCGGGCAGTGGCATATGCCAGGGCTGGAGAAGAGAGGAAGGAGAGGAGGTTAAGGACAGGAAACAACATCACAGCAGGGGGATGTTATTGCAGTCACTTAGAGTGAAGAAAGAAAGACAATGGTTTCGCTAGATGGATCACTCCTCTGTCTTAGAAAACAAAATCACTCTCTGTCTTTCTACGACATTACCACAAACTCTAATCAGTACAGGAAAAGGACATAAAGAGAGGAAGTAAGCCTACGTTTAATCCTGAGACTAAAGATGAGCCCAACTAACGCTGCTGCTAGCCCACCTGCAGCTCAACAGTGTTTAAATAATAGGAGTAACAATGTTGAAAAAACACTTAAAGAGATTATCTTTTGGGGGAATATGTTAGCAGTGCCTCTCTCTCTTTAAGTCCAAAACGGTTGACCTGACATGGGGCCCTACAGCCGCTAAATCTGGAAGCGAACCCAAAGGTCAATTAGGAGGTCAACGAGGTCAGGTTCTGACAGCACAGCAGGAAAGTATGTGTGTATGTGTGTGTGTGTGAGCATGTGAGCTTGTGTGTGTCTTTTTGTGTTAGTTTATGTGGGTGTGTCTGTGCATGCATTTTCGTGTTCGTGTGACTCAATGGATGAACTGTGTGTGGGGTGTTTGAAAATAGCCCAACAGTCGTCAAGCAGTCCAGTCAACATCCTGAAATATATTCCTAGTGAAGCGCCAGTGGGACGGGGAGACACTCAGTCTAAAGAGCAGGGCCAGGTCTGTCTGTCTGTCTGTCTGTCTGTCTGTCTGTCTGTCTGTCTGTCTGTCTGTCTGTCTGTCTGTCTGTCTGTCTGTCTGTCTGTCTGTCTGTCTGTCTGTCTGTCTGTCTGTCTGTCTGTCTGTCTGTCTGTCTGTCTGTCTGTCTGTCTGTCTGTCTGTCTGTCTGTCTGTCTGTCTGTCTGTCTGTCTGTCTGTCTGTCTGTCTGTCTGTCTACAACAGGTGCTTCTAAGGCACTCTATGGATACAAGAAGCAAAAAACATGCAACACAAACAGAAATAAATCTGTGCACAATGGATCAACATTCCGTATTCTGCTGCATATTACAATTTTAGGACAGCTTTGGATTGTGAGTGTCCTAGGAAAATTCCTGAGGAGATTTCACAGAGACGATCAACAAAAACATGACACTCTCTAGAGGAAACCTGTGTTTGCCTGGCATACAGACAAGTCTCACACTGGTACCACTGCCAGGCACTGAACACACACACACACACACACACACACACACACACACACACACACACACACACACACACACACACACACACACACACACACACACACACACACACACACACACACACACACACACACACACACACACACACACACACACACACACACACACACACACACACACACTCACACTCACAAAAACACACACACACCACAGTGATACACTTGGCATTCAGTCAACACATAATAATGACTGTACCTTTGAAAATGTCTTGGTCATATGTTTCCTATGCCAACAGTGCATTTGTGTACACAGACAATGATGGGAATATGCCAAACACATCACCTCAACACGGAGGACATGTTATCTGAATGCTGTAGTAGTGTTATCTCAGTTCCCTTTCCTGTTGCCAGGAAACTTCTGTGGTAAATCAAGCTAGGCCTGTGTAATTATGCTGTAACCCCCAAAATCTGCCCTCAACAATTACTTAGCCAATTAACAATAGAAGAACAGAGATAAGCAAGGCTTTAAAAAAAAAAGCAAAACCAAACTAAATGGCCTGAGACATAGCTGCGCAGGAAACCTTTCCTTATTTTTCTGAAAAGGCCATAGTCTTCAGTCATGAGGGGTATATAGAGAGGAGGGGAGAGAGAGAGAAGAAAGAGTGAGATGTGAAAAGAAAAAGGAAGAGAGAGGGGGAGAAGGAGAGGGAGAGAGATGGGGGGAGAGAGAGAGGGAGAGAGATGGGGGGGAGAGAGAGGGAGAGAGATGGGGGGAGAGAGAGAGGGAGAGAGATGGGGGGGAGAGAGAGAGGGAGAGAGATGGGGGGAGAAGGAGAGGGAGAGAGATGGGGGGGAGAGAGAGAGGGAGAGAGATGGGGGGAGAGAGAGAGGGAGAGATGGGGGAGAGAGAGAGGGAGAGAGATGGGGGGGGAGAGAGAGGGAGAGAGATGGGGGGGGAGAGAGAGGGAGAGAGATGGGGGAAGGAAGGAGAGGGAGAGAGATGGGGGGAGAAGGAGAGGGAGAGAGAGGGGGGAGAAGGAGAGGGAGAGAGATGGGGGAGAAGGAGAGGGAGAGAGGGGGGGGGAAGGAGAGGGAGAGAGATGGGGGGAGAAGGAGAGGGAGAGAGAGGGGGAGAAGGAGAGGGAGAGAGATGGGGGGAGAAGGAGAGGGAGAGAGATGGAGAGAAAGCCGATGAGTAAATACAAAGCCTCTGTAGTGACATAGCAACATGATATCTATTTTGGTCGTTGGCACACACTCAAAGGTGTGTGTATAAAGAGAGAGCTGAGATGGAAGGGGAGGGAGGGCTGATGTATAATTTCAGGGCCTCTCCTAAACTCTTTTATCTTGTCTCTGTCTTGTCTGTCTCTGTTGGAGAGCTTTCACAGACATTCTATACCCCTGTCTCAGTCCCTGGACAGAGGCTGAGGGAGTTGACATCACAGTCCCTCCAGAACACAATAAGATTGGCTCACCAGGTTATATATAGTTATCACATCAGTCAACTGAAAGTATTTATTTCATTTCAGTATTTATTAAGGGTGAGAGATATATTTTGATCAAAGCACAACGTGTAAGAAGAGAACCTGTAAGCATATTTGATGATTAACCACCCTCTTTCTGTCAAGTAAGTCATATGGAAATTGGTTTGAACAAATTAAATTCCCACTTGATGCTTTAATAACGAGCATATTTGGAATGTTTGATTTCAACCAGAGAGGATGGAAAGGGATGGTTGACTAAGCAGCAGTGTGTCCATCTCATCTCAGCAGCTCTCTCTTACTCTCTGCCATTCTCTCCTCTTACCCATACATGGACAGGCAGTGAGGAATGCAGGCTGATCAGCTGAGAGGGGGGCGTACCTCAGAGCTAATAAAGCCTAGCCTAGCCACAGACCAGGATAGGTTTTTATTTGCTTAGACACAGAACATGAGTTGTATTAGCCTAGCCACATACCAGCAGAGGTTGTATTAGCCTAGCCACAGACCAGGATAGGTTGTATTAGACTAGCCACAGACCAGGATAGGTTGCATTAGCCTTGCAACAGACAAGGAGAGGTTGTATTAGCCTAGCCACAGACCAGGAGAGGTTGCATTGGCCTAGCCACAGACCAGGAGAGGTTGTATTAGCCTAGCCACAGACCAGGAGAGGTTGTATTAGCCTAGCCACAGACCAGGAGAGGTTGCATTGGCCTAGCCACAGACCAGGAGAGGTTGTATTAGCCTAGCCACAGACCAGGAGAGGTTGTATTAGCCTAGCGACAGACCAGGAGAGGTTGTATTACCCTAGCCACAGACCAGGAGAGGTTGTATTAGCCTAGCCACAGACCAGGAGAGGTTGTATTAGCCTAGCCACATACCAGCAGAGGTTGTATTAGCCTAGCCACAGACCAGGATAGGTTGTATTAACCTAGCAACAGACCAGGAGAGGTTGTATTAGCCTAGCCACAGACCAGGAGAGGTTGTATTAGCCTAGCCACAGACCAGGAGAGGTTGTATTAGCCTAGCAACAGACAAGGAGAGGTTGCATTAGCCTAGCCACAGACCAGGAGAGGTTGTATTAGCCTAGCCACAGACAAGGAGAGGTTGCATTAGCCTAGCCACAGACCAGGAGAGGTTGTATTAGCCTAGCCACATACCAGGAGATTGCACAAGTGAGCTTAGCCACAAACAATACATTCTGCTGTACAAGTCAACTCTTGAACGTAATGCTAACAAGAAGAAACATCCTCCCCTTTTGAGCAGAAATAAGGAGATCAAATCCATTAAATGTGCTCTAAACTGACCATCGTTATAAATCTCAGTCAACATGCTGTTCCATCTTGAGTGATTCTCTCCTCTTCCCTGGGCTATGACTGGAACTCCACTGCACTATGCACTACTAATGTGGTTTATTATGTGTATAATAATAGTTATTTCCATCTCTTCCCAAAACAAGTGTAATGAGTTTGGATTGGACAGCTCCCAGCATCCTCTCTGTTCTGCATTCAGCCAAGGCTAATCTCCCTGTAATGGCCTGGACCACTACACAAAGAGAGAGGGATTTTCTCTTACCCCCTCTCTCCCTCACTGCCTCTCTCTCACAATTCTCTTCCTCAATCTCTTGATTCTTCATTCAATCTCCCTCTCCCTTTTTTTCGCCCATTGTCTCGCTCTCTCATCTTCTCTCTATTTTCTGTCTTTCTCTCTCTCTCTGTCAGTGTGGTATGTACTGTACTATAAGCATCTATGTGAAGCCCCACTGCTTGTCCTGGCACACTCTGGAGATATGGGATTAACACCACTGTCAGCGTTGTTACACTGCTGTGTCTGTCAGCGTTGTTACACTGCTGTGTCTGTCAGCTTCGTTCCACTGCTGTGCCTGTCAGCTTTGTTACACGGCTGTGCCTGTCAGCTTTGCTACACAGCTGTGCCTGTCAGCTTTGCTACACAGCTGTGCCTGTCAACGTTGTTACACGGCTGTGCCTGTCAGCTTTGCTACACAGCTGTGCCTGTCAGCTTTGCTACACAGCTGTGCCTGTCAACGTTGTTACACGGCTGTGCCTGTCAGCTTTGCTACACAGCTGTGCCTGTCAACGTTGTTACACGGCTGTGCCTGTCAGCTTTGTTACACGGCTGTGCCTGTCAACGTTGTTACACGGCTGTGCCTGTCAACGTTGTTACTACGGCTGTGCCTGTCAGCTTTGTTACACAGCTGTGCCTGTCAACGTTGTTACACGGCTGTGCCTGTCAACGTTGTTACACTGCTGTGTCTGTCAGCTTCGTTCCACTGCTGTGCCTGTCAGCGTTGTTACACGGCTGTGCCTGTCAGCTTTGCTACACAGCTGTGCCTGTCAGCTTTGCTACACAGCTGTGCCTGTCAACGTTGTTACACGGCTGTGCCTGTCAGCTTTGCTACACAGCTGTGCCTGTCAACGTTGTTACACGGCTGTGCCTGTCAGCTTTGTTACACGGCTGTGCCTGTCAACGTTGTTACACGGCTGTGCCTGTCAACGTTGTTACTACGGCTGTGCCTGTCAGCTTTGTTACACAGCTGTGCCTGTCAACGTTGTTACACGGCTGTGCCTGTCAACGTTGTTACACGGCTGTGCCTGTCAGCTTTGTTACACAGCTGTGCCTGTCAGCTTTGTTACACGGCTGTGCCTGTCAACGTTGTTACACGGCTGTGCCTGTCAGCTTTGTTACATGGCTGTGCCTGTCAGCTTTGCTACACAGCTGTGCCTGTCAGCTTTGCTACACAGCTGTGCCTGTCAACGTTGTTACACGGCTGTGCCTGTCAGCTTTGCTACACAGCTGTGCCTGTCAACGTTGTTACACGGCTGTGCCTGTCAGCTTTGTTACACGGCTGTGCCTGTCAACGTTGTTACACGGCTGTGCCTGTCAACGTTGTTACTACGGCTGTGCCTGTCAGCTTTGTTACACAGCTGTGCCTGTCAACGTTGTTACACGGCTGTATTGTCAACGTTGTTACACGGCTGTGCCTGTCAGCTTTGTTACACAGCTGTGCCTGTCAGCTTTGTTACACGGCTGTGCCTGTCAACGTTGTTACACGGCTGTGCCTGTCAGCTTTGTTACATGGCTGTGCCTGTCAGCTTTGTTACACAGCTGTGCCTGTCAACGTTGTTACACGGCTGTGCCTGTCAACGTTGTTACACGGCTGTGCCTGTCAACGTTGTTACACGGCTGTGCCTGTCAGCTTTGTTACACGGCTGTGCCTGTCAACGTTGTTACACGGCTGTGCCTGTCAGCGTTGTTACACAGCTGTGCCAGTCAGCTTTGTTACACAGCTGTGCCTGTCAACATTGTTACACAGCTGTTTCTTCTACTTTTCCTCAACTTAAAGATTTTTGCCACTTTGTTTTCCTAGGAAGGATTAGCTGGAGGATTGTAAAAAATTAGACCCCCAGTCATTGTCCCCATAGTGAGAGGAACAGGGACTTGATATGTCACTGCTTTGTGTTAGGAAAGAGACAGGAGGGATGGCGATGTGACATCAAGACAACACATTCCAATCTGACTGGGTGACAGAGACGAGAAAGAGTCTGCTCTCAGCATCTTCCTAGGAGTAAACACTGGAACCAATCATGAAGACAAACACATTCGCATTCAGTACACAAATACACAGACACTCATAGAAGATTAAAGGGAGATTTTTACCGCCCAAAAAAGAGAGCTTTGGAGATGATGCTACTGTACATCTAGAACACTTGCTTTTAGGATAGTTGATGGCAGCATTTTGAGCTGTTGGAGCACCTTGTATGGGACGTGAGGGAACAGAATCAGAATAGCACTGCAGACAGATAAACGTCCCTGCACGGCATACAGTACCTGACCTGACTGTGAGTGTGTGTTTGAGAACACAGATAAGTATAGAACTGGCCCAGAGCAAACTAGCCTCCACAGGGAAGGAGAAAGTCAACAGACTTTTATTTTTAAACCCTCCTGCTAATTAGTTTACATTCGGTCTATCCTCCTTTTCCTCCTCTCTCTGGTCTCTTCTAATGGTCCGTCTACTCCCACATCCAGAGAAGGGTGACTCTCTACTCCTTCTTCTCCTCCCTTCCAGCATGGAATTCTGGATACAACAGGTCTAGACCTTACAGTGAAATGCTTACTTTTTACCGCCATTGATAAAAGACAGTACTGTGCAGCCGTCTTCATCGACCTCGCCAAGGCTTTTGACTCTGTCAATCACCATATTCTTATCGGCAGACTCAATAGCCTTGGTTTTTCGGATGACTGCCTTGCCTGGTTCACCAATTACTTTGCAGACAGAGTTCAGTGTGTCAAATCGGAGGGCATGCTGTCCGGTCCTCTGGCAGTCTCTATGGGGGTGCCACAGGGTTCAATTCTCGGGCCGACTCTTTTCTCTGTATATATCAATGATGTTGCTCTTGCTGCGGGCGATTCCCTGATCCACTTCTACGCAGACGACACCATTCTATACACTTTCGGCCCGTCATTGGACACTGTGCTATCTAACCTCCAAACGAGCTTCAATGCCATACAGCACTCCTTCCGTGGCCTCCAACTGCTCTTAAACGCGAGTAAAACCAAATGCATGCTTTTCAACCGATCGCTGCCTGCACCCGCATGCCCGACTAGCATCACCACCCTGGATGGTTCCGACCTTGAATATGTGGACATCTATAAGTACCTAGGTGTCTGGCTAGACTGCAAACTCTCCTTCCAGACTCACATCAAACATCTCCAATCGAAAATCAAATCAAGAGTCGGCTTTCTATTCCGCAACAAAGCCTCCTTCACTCACGCCACCAAGCTTACCCTAGTAAAACTGACTATCCTACCGATCCTCGACTTCGGCGATGTCATCTACAAAATGGCTTCCAACACTCTACTCAGCAAACTGGATGCAGTCTATCACAGTGCCATCCGTTTTGTCACTAAAGCACCTTATACCACCCACCACTGCGACTTGTATGCTCTAGTCGGCTGGCCCTCACTACATATTCGTCGCCAGACCCACTGGCTCCAGGTCATCTACAAGTCCATGCTAGGTAAAGCTCCGCCTTATCTCAGTTCACTGGTCACGATGGCAACACCCATCCGTAGCACGCGCTCCAGCAGGTGTATCTCACTGATCATCCCTAAAGCCAACACCTCATTTGGCCGCCTTTCGTTCCAGTACTCTGCTGCCTGTGACTGGAACGAACTGCAAAAATCGCTGAAGTTGGAGACTTTTATCTCCCTCACCAACTTCAAACATCAGCTATCCGAGCAGCTAACCGATCGCTGCAGCTGTACATAGTCTATTGGTAAATAGCCCACCCATTTTCACCTACCTCATTCCCATACTGTTTTTATACTGTTTTTTATTTATTTACTTTTCTGCTCTTTTGCACACCAATATCTCTACCTGTACATGACCATCTGATCATTTATCACTCCAGTGTTAATCTGCAAAATTGTATTATTCGCCTACCTCCTCATGCCTTTTGCACACATTGTATATAGACTGCCCATTTTTTTCTACTGTGTTATTGACTTGTTAATTGTTTACTCCATGTGTAACTCTGTGTTGTCTGTTCACACTGCTATGCTTTATTTTGGCCAGGTCGCAGTTGCAAATGAGAACTTGTTCTCAACTAGCCTACCTGGTTAAATGAAGGTGAAATAAAATAAAAAATAAAAATACTTACAAGCCCTTAACCAACAATGCAGTTTTAAGAAATAACCTAAAAAAGGCAAGAGATAAGAACAACAAATAATTAAAGAGCAGCAGTAAATAACAATAGCGGGTCTATATACAGGGGGTACCAGTACAGAGTCAATGTGCAGGGGCACTGGTGTCAATGTAATTGAGGTAATATGTACATGTAGGGAGAGTTATTAAAGTGAATATGCATAGATAATAACAGAGAAGCAACTGCGTAGAATGAGGGGGGCAATGCAAATAGTCTGGATAGCCACTTGATTAGCTGTTCAGGACTTATGGCTTGAGGGTAGAAGCCTCTTGGACCAAGACTTGGTGCTCCGGAACCGCTTGCCGTGCGGGAGAAAAGAGAACAGTCTATGACTAGGGTGGCTGGGCCTTCCTCTGACACTGCCTGGTAAAGAGATCCTGGGTGGCAGTAAGCTTGGCCACAGTGATGTACTGGGCCGTATGCACTATCCTCTGTAGTGCCTTGCGGTCTGAGGCTGAGCAGTCGCCATACCAGGCGGTGATGCAACCCGTCAGGATACTCTCGATGGTGCAGCTGTAAAACCTTTTTAGGATGAGGACCCATGCCAAATCTTTTCAGTCTCCTGAGGGGGAATAGGTTTTGTCATGCCCTCTTCATGACTGTCTTGGTGTGCTTGGACCATGTTACTTTGTTGGTGATGTGGATGCCAAGGAACTTGAAGCTCTCAAACTGCTCCACTACAATCCCCTCAATGAGAATGGGAGCGTGCTTGGTCCTCCTTTTCCTGTAGTCCACAATCATCTCCTTTGTCTTGATCATGTTGAGGGAGAGGTTGATATCCTTGAACCACACGGTCAGGTCCCTATAGGCTGTGTCATCGTTGTCGGTGATCAGGCCTACCAATGCTGTGTCATCAGCAAACTTAATGATGGTGTTGGAGTCGTGCCTGGCCGTGCAGTCAGGGAGTACAGGAGGGAACTGAGCACGCACCCCTGAGGGGCCCCCGTGTTGAGAATCAGCATGGCGGATGTGTTGTTACCTACCCTTACCGCCTGGGGGCGGCCCATCAGGAAGTCCAGGATCCAGTTGCAGAGGGAGGCGTTTAGTCCCAGCGTCTTTAGCTTAGTGATGAGCTTTGAGGGAACTATGGTGTTGAACGCTGAGCTGTCGTCAATGAATAGCATTCTCACATAGGTGTTCCTTTTGTCCGGGTGTGAAAGGGCAGTGTGGAGTGCAATAGAGATTGCATCATCTGTGGATCTGTTGGTGCGGTATGTAAATTGGAGTGGATCTAGGGTTTCTGGGATAATGTTGTTGATGTGAGCCATGACCAGCCTTTCAAAGCATTTCATGGCTACAGATGTGAGTGCTACAGGTCGGTAGGTATTAAGGCAGGTTACCTCAGTGTTCTTGGGCATAGGGACTATGGTGGTCTGCTTGTAACATGTTGATATTCCGGACTCAGACAGGGAGAGGTCGGAAATGTCAGTGAAGACACTTAGCTATCAGGACAGAAGGCAAAGGCAGATTAGCCAAACGTCGCCTGATCCTAACAAGGCACCCTGAACTTTTTCCACTAAATCTCAGTTTCCTTCTCCAGCAAATGACAGGGATCTGGGCCTGGTCGGGTGTCTGTAGTATATCCCTCCCATCCGACTCAATGAAGAAAAACTTTTTGTCCAATTTGAGATGAGTGATCGCAGTTCTGATGTCCAGAAGCTCTTTCGGTCATCAGAGATGGTAGCAGCAACAACATTATGTACAAAATAAGTTACAAACGATGCAGAAAAACAAACAAAATAGCATAGTTGGTTAAAACCTGTTGGGGCTAGGGGGCAGCATTTTCACTTTTGGATGAAAGGCGTGCCCAGAGTAAACTGCCTCCTACTCTTTCCCAGATGGGAATATATGCATAGTATTATTACTGGTGGATAGAAAACACTCTGAAGTTTCTAAAACTGTTTGAATTATGTCTGTGTGTGAGTATAACAGAACTCATATGGCAGACAAAAACCTGAGAAGAAATCCAAACAGGAAGTGAGACCTCGATTTTGAAAACAGTGCCATTTGAAGTCCAGCTTAGATATGGATGAGCATGCACTTCCTAGGGCTTCCACAAGATGTCACAGTCTTTAGATTCTGGTTGTATGATTCTACTATAAAGGAGGGGCTCATAATAGCTCTTTGAGTGGGTGGTCTGGCAGAAAGCCTCGGTCTCATTGCGCACGGTCACGAGAAAGTGTTCTTCCGTTCCAATGCGTTTCTTCAGACAATGAAATTCTTCGATTGGAACCTTATTGCTGATTAATGTTTAAAACATCCTAAATATGGATTGCATACATAATTTGACTTGTTTCTTCGACCTGTAACGGAACTTTTTGAGTTTTTGTCTGGAGGAATTGCTTGTGCTTTTTGAGGATTGAATGCTGGGCTGAACAAGCTAACAAGTGGCTAAATGAACAAGTGGCTAAATGATGGGGTTTATGGAACAAACCAGTCATTTATTGTCGAACTGGGATTCTTGGAACTGCCTTCTGATGAAGATATTCAAAGGTAAGTGAATATTTATAGTGTTATTGTAGCTTCTGTTGACACCAAAATGGCGGCTATTTCTTTGGGTTCTGAGTGCCGTTCTCAGATTATTCTTTTTCCGTAAAGTTTTTTTGAAATCTTACACAGCGGATGCATAGAGGATACGTTTATCTTTAATTCTGTGAATAACACTTGCATCTTTTATCAATGTTTATTGTGAGTATTTCTGCAAAATCCCCGGATGTTTTGGAATCAAAACATTACTGCATGTAACGCGCCAATGTAAACTGCGATTTTATATATATATATATATATATATATTATCGAACAAAACACACAATACATGTATAACATGATGTCCTATGAGTGTCATCTGATGGAGATAATCAAAGGTTAGTGATTCATGTTATCTATATTTCTGCTTTTGTGACTTGGCTGTGAAAAATGTCTGTGTGTTTTTGAATTTGGTGGTGAACTAACATAAATATATGTGGTGTTTTCGCTGTAAAACATTTTAACACGATGGGTAGATTAACAAGATGTTTATCTTTCATTTGCTGTATTGGACTTGTTAATGTGTGAAAGTTAAATATTTCGAAATAATATTTTTTAAATTTCCCGCGCCACCTTTTCGGCTGAATGGGAGGGGGTGTTCCCTTTAGGGGACTCCTTGCCATAACAAGTTTAAGAGCCGATAAGACGGCAGCCATCACCTCCAGCGCTGTCATCTCACTGCAGATCGTGATTCCCCAGGGGAGGGGAGAGGTGTCACAGGCAGGCAGGCAGATTGGCTGAGCGGGGATGGAAAGCAGAACTCCCGAGTGGCCCAAGTTGCCACGGTGCTGCGCTGAAAGAGCCTGCCTCATTACTTACCCAGCCGTCAGAATAACTACGCCTGCCACTGAGAAGCATCTGCTCCTACTGGGTGTAAAACACTGGTACTTCCACCTCGGGAAAAAGCCGAGGACCACCAGACAGGTGAGCATGAGAGACCAATGCTGGATACACAGCTGTTGCCCATGGTCTGGCTGCCCCGGTTCCATTCCCAGAACCTGACATAACATAAAGCCCAAGCCCCATGTCTCTGACACCAGTCCCCAGAGTCCTATGACTGCCCCAGACCCATGCCATACCTCTTATCCCCTATGGTACTCCCAGGTCCCAGACCAACTCCCAGGCACCAGCCCCTGGCCATGCTGCTGAGTCTAACTCTAAGGCGTAGTCAGACACATGTGCAGCAGATGTTGGGTGCAGCCAGCCAGTCAAGTGGCTGTAAGTTTGATTTAAATACTGATTACTGCGCTTGGTTTGCCTCCTCACCAGCTGGAGTGACGAACGGAGATTCAGTCAACTTCCCCATTGGATCTAGAGACCGAGCAGATGTGGACATGAGCTAATTACACTCACATAAATGTGTTTCTACTTAGAAAGTACATAGGGGATTTGTCATTTTGTTATACTCCAGTCTCCTGATACATTTTATCAGGGAGACAATCAAAGACTTTTGTGTAAATCTGTCTGGTATTTAAATCGATTTCCTGTACAATCTTTGAATAACTATGGGATTAGATAAAGTCTGTTGTGTGTGTGTGTGTGTGTGTGTGTGTGTGTGTGTGTGTGTGTGTGTGTGTGTGTGTGTGTGTGTGTGTGTGTGTGTGTGTGTGTGTGTGTGTGTGTGTGTGTGTGTGTGTGTGTGTGTGTGTGTGTGTGTGTGTGTGTGTGTGTGTACTGTACATCTGAGCCTGAACATAACTCCGTTCATATGTGTGACGGTAGGAAGCCATTTCTCTTTCCCCTTCGGTTGAACCAAGATGAACAGCTGGCCCTTCCTATGCCTTGGAATGCGGCAGGTAGCCTAGTGGTTAGAGCGTTGGACTAGTAACCGGAAGGTTTCAAGATTGAATCCCTGAGCTGACAAGGTAAACATCTGTGGTTCTGCCTCTGAACAACTGTTCCTAGGCCGAAATTGAAAATAAGAATTTGTTCCTAACTAACTTGCCTAGTTAAATAAAGATTAAATAAAAAAACAGAGGAATGACCTGGGTAAGGCAGGTGTCTGACATCCAGAACGCCAGACCATTCCTGCCATTTCTGTCCAGGTAATCCCAGAAACAGTGAGATGAGAAATGGAGCAGGGAAGACCTAAGAGATCTCACTTCCAGACGACTGGAACATACAGTGCCTTCGGAAGGTATTCAGACCCTTTGACATTTTCCACATTTTGTTATGTGCCTTATTCTAAAATGGACAAACACATTTTCCTCCTCTGTCTCTGCTGCTAAAGCCACTTTCTACCACGCTAAATTCCAAGCATCTGCCTCTAACCCTAGGAAGCTCTTTGCCACCTTCTCCTCCCTCCTGAATCCTCCCCCCCCCCCCCTCCTCCCTCTCTGCAGATGACTTCGTCAACCATTTTGAAAAGAAGGTCGACGACATCCGATCCTCGTTTGCTAAGTCAAACGACACCGCTGGTTCTGCTCACACTGCCCTACCCTGTGCTCTGACCTCTTTCTCCCCTCTCTCTCCAGATGAAATCTCTCGTCTTGTGACGGCCGGCCGCCCAACAACCTGCCCGCTTGACCCTATCCCCTCCTCTCTTCTCCAGACCATTTCCGGAGACCTTCTCCCTTACCTCACCTCGCTCATCAACTCATCCCTGACCGTTGGCTACGTCCCTTCCGTCTTCAAGAGAGCGAGAGTTGCACCCCTTCTGAAAAAACCTACACTCGATCCCTCCGATGTCAACAATTACAGACCAGTATCCCTTCTTTCTTTTCTCTCCAAAACTCTTGAACGTGCCGTCCTTGGCCAGCTCTCCCGCTATCTCTCTCTGAATGACCTTCTTGATCCAAATCAGTCAGGTTTCAAGACTAGTCATTCAACTGAGACTGCTCTCCTCTGTATCACGGAGGCGCTCCGCACTGCTAAAGCTAACTCTCTCTCCTCTGCTCTCATCCTTCTAGATCTATCGGCTGCCTTCGATACTGTGAACCATCAGATCCTCCTCTCCACCCTCTCCGAGTTGGGCATCTCCGGCGCGGCCCACGCTTGGATTGCGTCCTACCTGACAGGTCGCTCCTACCAGGTGGCGTGGCGAGAATCTGTCTCCTCACCACGCGCTCTCACCACTGGTGTCCCCCAGGGCTCTGTTCTTGGCCCTCTCCTATTCTCGCTATACACCAAGTCACTTGGCTCTGTCATAACCTCACATGGTCTCTCTTATCATTGCTATGCAGACGACACACAATTAATCTTCTCCTTTCCCCTTCTGATGACCAGGTGGCGAATCGCATCTCTGCATGTCTGGCAGACATATCAGTGTGGATGACGGATCACCACCTCAAGCTGAACCTCGGCAAGACGGAGCTGCTCTTCCTCCCGGGGAAGGACTGCCCGTTCCATGATCTCGCCATCACGGTTGACAACTCCATTGTGTCCTCCTCCCAGAGCGCCAAGAACCTTGGCGTGATCCTGGACAACACCCTGTCGTTCTCAACTAACATCAAGGCGGTGGCCCGTTCCTGTAGGTTCATGCTCTACAACATCCGCAGAGTACGACCCTGCCTCACACAGGAAGCGGCGCAGGTCCTAATCCAGGCACTTGTCATCTCCCGTCTGGATTACTGCAACTCGCTGTTGGCTGGGCTCCCTGCCTGTGCCATTAAACCCCTTCAACTCATCCAGAACGCCGCAGCCCGTCTGGTGTTCAACCTTCCCAAGTTCTCTCACGTCACCCCGCTCCTCCGTTCTCTCCACTGGCTTCCAGTTGAAGCTCGCATCCGCTACAAGACCATGGTGCTTGCCTACGGAGCTGTGAGGGGAACGGCACCTCAGTACCTCCAGGCTCTGATCAGGCCCTACACCCAAACAAGGGCACTGCGTTCATCCACCTCTGGCCTGCTCGCCTCCCTACCACTGAGGAAGTACAGCTCCCGCTCAGCCCAGTCAAAACTGTTCGCTGCCCTGGCCCCCCAATGGTGGAACAAACTCCCTCACGACGCCAGGACAGCGGAGTCAATCACCACCTTCCGGAGACACCTGAAACCCCACCTCTTTAAGGAATACCTAGGATAGGTTAAGTAATCCCTCTCACCCCACCCCCCCTAAGTTTTAGATGCACTATTGTAAGTGACTGTCCCACTGGATGTCATAAGGTGAATGCACCAATTTGTAAGTCGCTCTGGATAAGAGCGTCTGCTAAATGACTTAAATGTAAATGTAAATGTAAATATATACACTACCGTTCAAAAGTTTGGGGTCACTTAGAAATGTCCTTGTTTTTTAAAAATAAATGCAATTTTTTTTGTCCATTAAAATAACATCAAATTGATCAGAAATACAGTGTAGACATTAAAGTTGTTTTTGACTATTGTAGCTGGAAATGGTAGATTTTTAATGGAATATCTACATAGGTCGTACAGAGGCCCATTATTAGCAACCATCACTCCTGTGTTCCAAAGGCACGTTATGTTAGCTAATCCAAGTTTATAATTTTAAAAGGTTAATTGATCATTAGAAAACCATTTTGCAATTATGTTAGCACAGATAAAAACTTAAAGAAATTAAAGAAGCAATAAAACTGGCCTTCTTTAGACTGGTTGAATATCTGGTACATAAGCATTTGTGGGTTCGATTACAGGCTCAAAATGGCCAGAAACAAAGAACTTTCTTCTGAAACTCGTCAGTCTATTCATGTTCTGAGAATTAACGCTATTCCATGTGAGAAATTGCAAAGAAACTGAAGATCTCATACAACGCTGTGTACTACTCCCTTCACAGAACAGCGCAAACTGGCACTGACCAGAATAGAAAGAGGAGGGGGGGCCCCGGTGCACAACTGAGCAAGAGGACAAGCACATTAGAGTGATTAATTTGAGAAAGACGCCTCACAAGTCCTCAACTGGCAGCTTCTTTAAAAAGTATCCGCAAAACACCAGTCTCAATGTCAACAGTGTCATGATGTGCCCTGGGGGGAGGATCATAGCCCCCCCCCTCTCTCTTTCTCAACAGTTTATGACAGTTGTAAATACTCTGCTTCTGGGTCTGTAGTATTGAGATTGGAATGTGTGACTGTGGGACACAGAGCAATCTACACACAATACCCCATAGTCACAAAGCGAAAACAGGTTTTTAGAAAGTACTTAGATCCTTTGCTATGAGACTAGAAATTGAGCTCAGGTGCATCCTGTTTCCATTGATCATCCTTGAGATGTTTCTCCAACTTGATTAGAGTCCACCTGTGGTAAACTCAATTGATTGGACATGATTTGGAAAGGCACACACCTGTCTATATCAGGTACCACAATTGACAGTGCATGTCAGAGCAAAAACCAAGCCATGAGGTCAAAGGAATTGTCCATAGAGCTCTGAGGCAGGACTGTGTCGAAGCACAGATCTGTGAAGGGTACAAAAAGCTTTGAAGGTCCACAAGAACACAGTGGCCTCCATCATTCTTAAATTAAAGAAGTTTGGAACCACCAAGACTCTTCCTAGAGCTGGACGCCCAGCCAAACTGAGCAATCGGGGGAGAAGGACCTTGGTTAGGGAGGTGACCAAGAACTCAATGGTCACGCTGACAGAGCAGTTCCTCTGTGGAGATGGGAGAAACTTCCAAACATCTCTGCAGCACTCCACCAATCAGGCCTTTATGGTAGAGTGGCCAGACGGAAGCCACTCCTCAGTAAAAGGCACACGACAGCCCGCTTGGAGTTTACCAAAAGGCACCTAAAGAATCTCAGACAATGAGAAACAAGATTATCTGGTTTGATGAAACCAAGATTGAACTCTTTGGCCTAAATGCCAAGCGTCACTTTGGAGGAAACCTGGCAACATCTCTATGGTGAAGCATGGTTGTGGCAGCATCATGTTGTGGGGATGTTTTTCAGTGGCAGGGACAGGGAGACTAGTCAGGATCAAGGCAAAGATGAAAGGAGCAAAGTGCAAAGAGATCCTTGATGGAAACCTGCTCCAGGGCGCTCAGGACCTCAGACTGAAGGTTCACCTTCCAACATGGCAAACCTAAGTATGACAGCCAAGAAAACACAGGAGTGGCTTCGGAACAAGTCTCTGAATGTCTTTGAGTGGCCCAGCCAGAGCCTGTACTTGAACCCGATCGAGCATCTCTGGATAGACCTGAAAATATCTGTGCAGCAATGCTCCCCATCCAACCTGACATAGCTTGAGAGGATCTGCAGAGAAGAATTGGAGAAACTCCCCAAATACAGGTGTGTCAAGCCTGTAGCGTCATACCCAAGAAGACTCGAGGCTGTAATCGCTGCCAAAGGTGCTTCAACAAAGTACTGAATAAAGGGTCTGAATACATACATAAATGTGATATCTCAGTTTTTCATTTTGTATAAATTAGCAAACATTTCTAAAATACAGTTTCGTCATTTAATCAATTTTAGAATAAGGCTGTAACTAAACAAAAGGTGGAAAAAGTCAAGGGGTCTGAATACTTTCAGAAGGCACTGCACCTTTAGCCAATAGGGGAAGACATTCACCTTCTGGCCCCCTGTTCACAATTTCACATCAACAATATCCACATGTAATGCCAAAGTAAGCAAGCCAACTCAGCACTCCCTACGGGGGTATCTTGAAATCAGTCAATTACAGGTGAGCACTGACCTGTCTTTTTATGACCACACATAAAGCTCATCTGGGTTTAAAGGTGAGTGGTTTTACGAGGCAACCGTCTGTCCCTATGATTATAACTGGGGCAGTGGAGACTGGAGACTGTGCAGGGAGAGGGAGGGCGGTGTTAGAGGGACATTGGTTGACTGACCATCCTCCTCAGGCACCATGCAATGAACTTCATGGCCACTCTTAAAGTGGCAATCAGCAGAAGATATATAATGTGTGTATATATATATATATATATATATATATATATATATATATATATATATATATATCAAAAAAAAATAAAGGGAACACTAAAATAACACATCCTAGATCTGAATGAATGGAATATTCTTATTAAATACTTTTTTCTTTACATAGTTGAATGTGCTGATGTAACGGCGTTCTTCGTTTGTAGAATGAGAGTCGGACCGAAATGCAGCGTAGTGGTTACTCATGTCTTTAATGAAAGGAAAAAAGCGATACATGAAATAACTATACAAATATGAAAACAACAAACGGAACGTGAAACCTATACAGCCTATCTGGTGAAACTACACAGAGACAGGAACAATCACCTACAAAATACAAAGCGAAACCAGGCTACCTAAATACGGTTCCCAATCAGAGACAACGAGAATCACCTGACTCTGATTGAGAACCGCCTCAGGCAGCCAAGCCTATACAACACCCCTAATCAGCCGCGATCCCACATACTACAAACCCCAATACGAACATACAATATAACATAAACCCATGTCACACCCTGGCCTGATCAAATAATAAAGAAAACACAAAATACTATGACCAAGGCGTGACAGCTGACAACAAAATCACACAAAAATTATCAATGGAAATCAAATTTATCAACCCATGGAGGTCTGGATTTGGAGTCACACTCAAAATTAAAGTGTAAAAACACACAACAGGCTGATCCAACTTTGATGTAATGTCCTTAAAACAAGTCAAAATGAGGCTCAGTAGTGTGTGTGGCCTCCACGTGCCTGTATGACCTCCCTACAACGCCTGGGCATGCTCCTGATGAGGTGGCGGATGGTCTCCTGAGGGATCTCCTCCCAGACCTGGACTAAAGCATCCACCAACTCCTGGACAGTCTGTGGTGCAACGTGGCATGTTGGTGGATGGAGCGAGACATGATGTCCCAGATGTGCTCAATTGGATTCAGGTCTGAGGAACGGGCGGGCCAGTCCATAGCATCAATGCCTTCCTCTTGCAGGAACTGCTGACACACTCCAGCCACAAGAGGTCACAAGGGGTCTGAGGATCTCATCTTGGTACCTAATGGAAGTCAGGCTACTTCTGGCAAGCACATGGAGGGCTGTGCGGCCCCCCAAAGAAATGCCACCCCACACCATGACTGACCCACCGCCAAACCGGTCATGCTGGAGGATGTTGCAGGCAGCAGAACGTTCTCCATGGTGTCTCCAGACTCTGTCACGTCTGTCACATGTGCTCAGTGTAAACCTGCTTTCATCTGTGAAGAGCACAGGGCACCAGTGGCGAATTTGCCAATCTTGGTGTTCTCTGGCAAATGGCAAACGTCCTGCACGGTGTTGGGCTGTAAGCACAACCCCCACCTGTGGACGTCGGGCCTTCATACCACCCTCATGCAGACACATGCACATTTGTGGCCTGCTGGAGGTCATTTTGCAGGGCTCTGGCAGTGCTCCTCCTGCTCCTCCTTGCACAAAGGCGTAGGTAGCAGTCCTGCTGCTGGGTTGTTGCCCTCCTATGGCCTCCTCCACGTCTCCTGATGTACTGGCCTGTCTCCTGGTAGCGCCTCCATGCTCTGGACACTACGCTGACAGACACAGCAAACCTTCTTGCCACAGCTCGCATTGATGTGTCATCCTGGATGAGCTGCACTACCTAAGCCACTTGTGTGGGTTGTAGACTCCGTCTCATTCTATCACTAGAGTGAAAGCACCGGCAGCAATCAAAAGTGTTGGCAAGTCGCACAAGTGATTTTCCAACAATTGTTTACAGACAGATTATTTCACTTATAATTCACTATATCACAATTCCAGTGGGTCTATTTCAGCCCCACCCATTGCTGACAGGTGTATAAAATGGAGCACACAGCCATGCATTCTCCATAGACAAACATTGTCAGTAGAATGACCTTACTAAAGAGCTCAGTGACTTACAACATGGCACCGTCATAGGATGCCACCTTTCCAACAAGTCAGTTCATCAAATGTCTGCCCTGCTAGAGCTGCCCCGGTCAACTGTAAGTGGTGTTGAACTGGAAACGTCTAGGTGCAACAACAGCTTAGCCGTGAAGTGGTAGGCTACACAAACTCAGAAAATGGAACTGCCGGGTTCTGAAGTGCATAGCGCATGAAAATTGTCTGTCCTCGGTTGCAAACACTACCGAGTTCCAAACTGCACCTTGAAGCAACGTCAGCACAAGAACTGTTCGTCGGAAGCTTTATAAAATGGGTTTCCATGGCCAAGTAGCAGCACACAAATCTAAGATCACCATGCGCAATGCCAAGTGTCGGTTGGAGTGGTGTAAAGCTTGTTGCCTTTGGACTCTGGAGCAGTGGAAACGAGTTCTCTGGAGTGATGAATCACGCTTCACCATCTGGCAGTCAGACAGAAAAATCTGGGTTTGGCGGATGCCTGGAGAACGCCACCTGCCCCAATGCATAGTGCCAACTGTAAAGTTTGGTTCGGGCTAGGCCCCTTAGTTCCAGTGAAGGGAAAACTTAATGCTACTGCACACAATCACATTCCATGCGATTCTGTGTTTCCAACTTTGTGGCAACAGTTTGGGGAAGGCCCTTTCCTGTTTCAGCATGACAATGCCCGGTGCACAAAGCGAAGTCCATACAGAAATGATTTGTCGAGATCGGTGTGGAAGAACTTAACTGGCCTGCAAAGGGCACTTACCTCAACCCCATCGGACACCTTTGGATGATTTGGAATGCCGACTGCGAGCCAGGCCAAAATGGCCCAACATCAGTGCCCGACCTCATTAATGCTCTTGTGGCTGAATGGAAGCAAGTCCCTGCTGCAATGTTCCAACTTCTAGTGGAAAGCCTTCCCAGAAGAGTGGAGGCTGTTATTGAAGCAAAGAGGGGACCAACTCCATATTAATGCCCATGATTTTGTAATAAGATGTTCAACGAGCAGGTGTCCACATACTTTTGTTTGTGTGTGTGTGTGTGTGTATATATAAATAATGATTTTAGTAAAAATAAAAAATAAAGTTTATATATTTTATTTATTAATATTCCGAGTTTTTTTCTGCATTGTTTTGAAGGACTGGTAAGTAAGCATTTCACTGCATTTCACCTGTTAACGAAGCAGGTGACAATTAAAATTAGAATGTTTATTTTAAACAAAAACAAAGTGTCCTCACCACCCATTTCTGTAAAAAGCTGAGGGACGGAGCTGGAGAAATACAACCGCTCAAATGTATAGTCAGAGGTATGGATGCAAGGATTGAGCATCCACGATATCAACATTATAGTTTTAACCCTGTTCTGAGGCTATATTGTCATGTTTTGTCTTATATTGTCTTGTCATTTTGTTTTCCCTTCTGTTCGTTTTCCCCCTGCTGGTCTTATTAGGTTCGTTCCCTTTTTTCTCTCTCCCTCCCTCTCTCTCTTCTCTCTATCGTTCCGTCCCTGCTCCCAGCTGTTCCTATTCCCCTACTCAATCATCTAATCTTTTCACACCTGTTCCGTATCTTGCCCTCTGATTAGAGTCCCTATTTCTCCCCTTGTCTTCCGTTTCTGTCCTGTCGGATCCTTGTATATTGTTCGCCGTGCTGTGTCTTTGTCTCGCCCTGTCGTGTCTTGTTTCCCTCAGATGCTGCGTGTGAGCAGGTGTCTGAGTCTGCTACGGTCGGTGCCTTCCCGAGGCAACCTACAGTTTATGGTCGAGTCTCCAGTCTGTCCTCGTCACTACGAGTGGAATTAGTTTTTTATGTTTTGTTTTCTGCTCTGATTTGTCTAGGAGTATTGCCTATTTCCTTTACTGGAATAAAGACTCTGTTTTCGCCAAGTCGCTTTTGGGTCCTCATTCACCTGCATAACAGAAGGATCCGACCAAGAATGGACCCAGTGACTACAGATGCTCGTAACACTGCCGTCGAGATCCAAGGAGCCATGCTCGGCAGACACGAGCAGGAATTGTCTGCTGCTCGTCATGCCGTGGAGAACCTGGCCGCTCAGGTTTCCGACCTCTCTGGACAGTTCCAGAGTCTTCGTCTCGTGCCACCTGCTACTTCCTGGTCTGCCGAGCCTCCGGAACCTAGGGTTAATAACCCACCTTGTTACTCCGGGCAGCCCACGGAGTGCCGCTCCTTTCTCACCCAGTGTGATATTGTGTTCTCTCTCCAACCCAACACATACTCTAGAGAGAGAGCTCGGGTTGCTTACGTCATATCACTCCTTACTGGCCGGGCTCGAGAGTGGGGCACAGCTATCTGGGAGGCAAGGGCTGATTGTTCTAACAATTACCTGAACTTTAAAGAGGAGATGATTCGGGTTTTTGATCGTTCAGTTTTTGGTAGGGAGGCTTCTAGGGCCCTGGCTTCCCTATGTCAAGGTGATCGATCCATAACGGATTACTCTATAGAGTTTCGCACTCTTGCTGCCTCTAGTGACTGGAACGAGCCGGCGCTGCTCGCTCGTTTTCTGGAGGGACTCCACGCAGAGGTTAAAGATGAGATTCTCTCCCGGGAGGTTCCTTCCAGTGTGGACTCTTTGATTGATCTCGCCATCCGCATAGAACGACGGGTAGATCTTCGTCACCAAGCTCGTGGAAGAGAGCTCGCGTTAACGGTGTTTCCCCGCTCCGCATCGCAACCATCTCCCTCCTCTGGCTCAGAGACTGAGCCCATGCAGCTGGGAGGTATTCGCATCTCGACTAAGGAGAGGGAACGGAGGATCACCAACCGCCTGTGCCTCTATTGCGGACTTGCTGGACATTTTGTCAATTCATGTCCAGTAAAAGCCAGAGCTCATCAGTAAGCGGAGGGCTACTGGTGAGCGCTACTACTCAGGTCTCTCCATCAAGATCCTGTACTACTATGTCGGTCCATCTACGCTGGACCGGTTCGGGTGCTACATGCAGTGCCTTGATAGACTCTGGGGCTGAGGGTTGTTTTATGGACGAAGCATGGGCTCGGAAACATGACATTCCTTTCAGACAGTTAGGGAAGTCTACGCCCATGTTCGCCTTAGATGGTAGTCATCTCCCCAGTATCAGATATGAGACACTACCTTTAACCCTCACAGTATCTGGTAACCACAGTGAGACTATTTCCTTTTTGATTTTTCGTTCACCTTTTACACCTGTTGTTTTGGGTCATCCCTGGCTAGTATGTCATAATCCTTCTATTAATTGGTCTAGTAATTCTATCCTATCCTGGAACGTTTCTTGTCATGTGAAGTGTTTAATGTCTGCTATCCCTCCCGTTTCTTCTGTCCCCACTTCTCAGGAGGAACCTGGTGATTTGACAGGAGTGCCGGAGGAATATCATGATCTGCGCACGGTCTTCAGTCGGTCCAGAGCCAACTCCCTTCCTCCTCACCGGTCGTATGATTGTAGTATTGATCTCCTTCCGGGGACCACTCCTCCTCGGGGTAGACTATACTCTCTGTCGGCTCCCGAACGTAAGGCTCTCGAGGATTATTTGTCTGTGTCTCTTGACGCCGGCACCGTAGTGCCTTCTTCCTCCCCTGCCGGGGCGGGGTTTTTTTTTGTTAAGAAGAAGGACGGTACTCTGCGCCCCTGCGTGGATTATCGAGGGCTGAATGACATAACGGTTAAGAATCGTTATCCGCTTCCCCTTATGTCATCAGCCTTCGAGATTCTGCAGGGAGCCAGGTTCTTTACTAAGTTGGACCTTCGTAACGCTTACCATCTCGTGCGCATCAGAGAGGGGGACGAGTGGAAAACGGCGTTTAACACTCCGTTATGGCATTTTGAGTACCGGGTTCTGCCGTTTGGTCTCGCCAATGCGCCAGCTGTTTTTCAGGCATTAGTTAATGATGTTCTGAGAGACATGCTGAACATCTTTGTTTTTGTCTACCTTGACGATATCCTGATTTTTTCACCGTCACTCGAGATTCATGTTCAGCACGTTCGACGTGTACTCCAGCGCCTTTTAGAGAATTGTCTCTACGTGAAGGCTGAGAAGTGCTCTTTTCATGTCTCCTCCGTCACTTTTCTCGGTTCTGTTATTTCCGCTGAAGGCATTCAGATGGATCCCGCTAAGGTCCAAGCTGTCAGTGATTGGCCCGTTCCAAGGTCACGTGTCGAGTTGCAGCGCTTTCTAGGTTTCGCTAATTTCTATCGGCGTTTCATTCGTAATTTCGGTCAAGTTGCTGCCCCTCTCACAGCTCTTACTTCTGTCAAGACGTGTTTTAAGTGGTCCGGTTCCGCCCAGGGAGCTTTTGATCTTCTCAAAGAACGTTTTACGTCCGCTCCTATCCTCGTTACTCCTGACGTCACTAAACAATTCATTGTCGAGGTTGACGCTTCAGAGGTAGGCGTGGGAGCCATTCTATCCCAGCGCTTCCAGTCTGACGATAAGGTTCATCCTTGCGCTTATTTTTCTCATCGCCTGTCGCCATCGGAACGCAACTATGATGTGGATAACCGCGAACTGCTCGCCATCCGCTTAGCCCTAGGCGAATGGCGACAGTGGTTGGAGGGGGCGACCGTTCCTTTTGTCGTTTGGACAGACCATAAGAACCTTGAGTACATCCGTTCTGCCAAACGACTTAATGCACGTCAAGCTGATTGATGATTTCCTCCGTTGCCGCCAGGATTCCTCCTCGAGTGCGCCAGGAGGCGCTCGGTGAGTGGGGGGGTACTGTCATGTTTTGTCTTATATTGTCTTGTCATTTTGCTTTCCCTTCTGTTCGTTTTCCCCCTGCTGGTCTTATTAGGTTCGTTCCCTTTTTTCTCTCTCCCTCCCTCTCTCTCTTCTCTCTATCGTTCCGTCCCTGCTCCCAGCTGTTCCTATTCCCCTACTCAATCATCTAATCTTTTCACACCTGTTCCGTATCTTGCCCTCTGATTAGAGTCCCTATTTCTCCCCTTGTCTTCCGTTTCTGTCCTGTCGGATCCTTGTATATTGTTCGCCGTGCTGTGTCTTTGTCTCGCCCTGTCGTGTCTTGTTTCCCTCAGATGCTGCGTGTGAGCAGGTGTCTGAGTCTGCTACGGTCGGTGCCTTCCCGAGGCAACCTACAGTTTATGGTCGAGTCTCCAGTCTGTCCTCGTCACTACGAGTGGAATTAGTTTTTTATGTTTTGTTTTCTGCTCTGATTTGTCTAGGAGTATTGCCTATTTCCTTTACTGGAATAAAGACTCTGTTTTCGCCAAGTCGCTTTTGGGTCCTCATTCACCTGCATAACATATATTGTGTTTGTTTATATGTACTTTGTTTACAAATATTGGAGTAAAACAACCTTATATTTTGGGTTCTGACAGGTTACAACAGTAGAACTAAACTCATGAGGCATTTATAGGTTATATTCTTCAAGAATCAATGGGTACATATCTTACATTTCTAAGTTCAAAAATGGATATACCAACTGCAGATTGCTTTAAATACAGGTGCGTAAGTAACTGCCTGTGAGTGTTTTTCAACAAGGCGCACGACAGAACCTGTCATTATGCAAAGAGCTTGGCTGTAGATATATACAGCAGTGAGATGAAGAGGCAGAAGCTGGACAGGCCTGGAGGGGCCACACAGTCCAGGCTTTCTCCTCCCCTCCCCAGGGGCCTTGTCTGTTCTGTTTCTTAGAGTAAGGTCAGAAGAGAAAGCAGCCCATCAGAGTACGTAGAGGAAGTGCTTCTTTCCTAGAAAAATGATATTTGCAGAGTAGAGAAACATCTACTGGGAACACCGTGGGCACTGTGGTTAAAGCTTGAGAAACACACATGATCTTATCAGGTTTCACATGCAAGACGGGGCTATGGCCAGCGGAGAGCGTAAGAGCAAGGTAGAACATATAGAAATATTAACCTTCAAACATACACCCACTGTTTCAAGTGACAACTGGTAGGAAGCAATCTTAACTTTTACGTGTCGCATTGTGTTTACACTCTTAACTTCAAGTGCACTCACGTTATACATCTACAAGTCTCTGCTAGGTAAAGCCCCGCCTTATCTCAGCTCACTGGTCACCATAGCAGCACCCACTCGTAGCACGCGCTCCAGCAGGTATATCTCACTGGTCACCCCCAAAGCCAATTCCTCCTTTGGTCGTCTTTCCTTCCAGTTCTCTGCTGCCCATGACTGGAACGAATTGCAAAAATCTCTGAAGCTGGAGACACATCTCCCTCACTAGTTTTAAGCACCAGCTGTCAGAGCAGTTTACAGATCACTGCACCTCACTTAGCCTATCTGTAAACAGCCCATCTATCTACCTCATCCCCATACTGGTATTTATTTATTTATTTAGCTCCTTTGCACCCCAGTATCTCTACCTACACATTAATCTTCTGCCGATCTACCACTCCAGTGTTTAATTGCTATATTGTAATTACTTCGCCACCATGGCCTATTTATTTCCTTAACTTACCTCATTCACACTTACTGTATATAGACTTTTTGTTTTCTTTTGTTCTACTGTATTATTGACTGTATGTTTTTTTGTCCATGTGTAACTCTGTGTTGTTGTATGTGTCGAATTGCTACGCTTTATTTTGGCCAGATCGCAGTTGCAAATAAGAACTTGTTCTCAACTAAAGAAGGATTTTTAAGCCTTGAAACAATTGAGACATGGATTGTGTATGTGTGCCATTCAGAGCGTGAATGGGCAAGACAAAATATTTAAGTGCAACGCTACTGGGTTTTTCACGCTCAACAGTTTCCCATGCGTATCAAGAATGGTCCACCACCCAAAGGACATTCAGCCAACTTCACACAACTGTGGGAAGCATTTGAGTCAGCATGGGCCAGCATCCCTGTGGAACGCTTTTGGCACCTTGTAGTCCATGCCTCGACAAATTTAAGCTGTTCTGAGGGAAAAGGGGATGCAACTCAATATTAAGGAAGGTGTTCCTAATGTTTTGTACACTCAGTGTATATGAACTACACTGGGGTCAGATTAAACATGTGGATATCAACAATGCCAGTCTCCTCCTCCTCCTCCTTTCACAAAGAAAAGTCCCTGCCCACGGGAGGGAAACCTAAACACCCCTCTCTCTCTCTTCCTCTTGCTCTCTCTCTCCCTCTGGTTGCGGCAGTTGGCTTTTACTGGCCCATTGTTCTGGAATCCACCAAGTTCCGGAGTCTCTGCTCACAGAGGGGCTCAGGATCACACAGCTCCCGGCCCTGGGCGCCAGACCGTGCCTGTCGCTCACCTGCCTGCCTGCCCTCACTCACACTCACACACACACGTCTATGGAGAGCAGCGATAGCACACACAAAAAACACACACCAGTGCTCCAGGAGACTATGAGAATGCGGTGTAAGACAGGATTTCATTATATAGTTTAAGCAAAGCTTCTGTCCTTTTTCATGTGAGCCTAATCACTCATCACCAGAATACAGCCTTTCAGAGGAAGATTTTTTTTATTTTTACAGTTTGTTCAGCCTTTTTGCAACCTTATTTTTCTTCTCTCCTTTCTCTCGACAGTAACGAACGTCCCTGTTCAGGGTCTTTCTTAACACTGCTGCTGATAACTTTTGACAACTCACTAAATTAGGGGCTCATATGTAAAATCACCTGCTAGTCTTTTCACAATGTTTGGATGGAGACTACAGTGATACAAATGACCCAATGATTATAACCACCATTTCACCACCTGTCATTCACTGGCTGTCAATCAGCAGTGGTCCCACCCACCCATAAGACCTCCAGTTAAATTTAGAGAGTGAGAAAGGAGCCTCAGCTGCCAGCAATGACCAATAGAAAATAGACCCCCCCCCCTTTAAAATCTCCAGCCCTCATCATATAGCATCTTCAGAGGAGGAGAAGAAAAGAGGAGACAAGTGAAAGGGAGAGGAGGAGCAAGAGAAGAGCTAAGCCTTGTTGTCTGTGATCAGCCCGGCCCTTTTACCCACTCATGTAGAGCAATTAACCTAGGCTGGCCCATGACCTGAGGGGATGGAAATGAACCCTGACCTCCAGGAGGTCACTGTATCTCTATGATGACAGGCTGCTGGGTAGACAACACTCATAGAATCCTCTAACAAAGACCTGTCCTCAGCTGAAGGTTTAAATAAAGCTTCAACATGTTAGGAAGAGCAACAACAAACTGCATAACCCCTATAGCAAACATGAATCAGCTGATATATGGGCCTATAGATTAAAAACTGTACACAGCCAAATCAATCAGGTACCATTATGATGTGATCTAAATGCGAGGGAATCTATTTTTCGGAGAACTTTGTTGTGCCCTATTTACCTCCATTCCATCCCAATCACCCCTCATAAACACACACACACACACACACACACACACACACACACACACACACACACACACACACACACACACACACACACACACACACACACACACACACACACACACACACACACACACACACACACACACACACACACACACACACACACACACACACACACACTGTGATGCTGTCCTAGGGGGGTATGGATTGTCTCTATTTGCGGATTCAGCTGGGCTGTTTTAAGAGGACCATAAACAGAGTTGATGGTTAGCCTCCCCACAGCGCAGAGTGCCTCCCAGGGACCTCCAACACCACCCAGGAAGGTCCGGAGGGGAATTTAACACCAAGAACAGTTGCCTGGTTGTGAACAGTGAATAATCCTCCAAAAAAGAGAGGAAGTCCCCCAAAAGAAGCAGGCTATCTTGTCTCAGAGCTGGAGACAGTAAACAACCCTCTGCCTCTTTCTCCCAACCATCAGCCATGTACAGCATCTGTCCATTTGCTTGAGGTACACACATTTTGCTGTGATTGTAACATATGGAGTCTGCATCACAAGTTCACAAAACATCTATTCAACAAAGACACAACCACAGAGCAGTTCTCAACGCATACCCTTTTCATTACATGATTAAGCTGTTAATTGGCATACGAATATGTTCATTGCCTTCAAAACACTGTGCACAAGGCTACTTACCACATATGAACATTACCAGTGACGCGTGCATGGTTTTATGTTCATGGGTCAGTCCCCTTCGACTTGTTCAGTAGATTCAGCCTGAAAATGTTACGTAGAAATAGCCTGGTATGAATAATGTCACACGTTAACTCAATCAATACAAAAGACAGAGCTGTTTTGATTCTGCACTTATTTATTTTTTTAAAACTTTTAAAAAACTGATACGGCATTAGAATATAAAGTTGGCTGGTTGGAAAGTAGGTTTAATAGCATAGTTAAACTATAATAAACAACGTCAGAGATAAAAAATAAAAAAAGACACTTACACTTTAATATTAGTAGGTTTGATCACCCTGTCTTTTAAATCAACACGAATCCATACGATTCCCCCTGTTTCATTTGAGCGGAGTTGGCAGTATAATCAGAAGCCTGACCACCACTCTCCAAAGTATTTGATATCTGACGACCACTCTCCGAAATTCTGTCCGGAGTCTCGTTTGATGGAAACTCCGCTGCGGAGTTTCGTTTGGTAGGAATGGACACTGGAGCGCGTCTGACTGCTTATTGTAGTGTAATAACATCAAAGCAAAATCCACTATTAAACGGTTTTAACATTAACTATTAAACGGTTTTAACATGAATTATGACTACGATGCTGCATAAACGTGTGACTTTGATCAAATCAAAAGTGGGCTGAAGATTCAGATAATCATTTCGCCATGATTGATACACATATAATGACAGTAGACTCAGATGGTTTTGGCTGCCGAGTCTGGGACCTTGAAGAAGTTAGTGAAGTTAATTCAAGTAGTGTGTAAAATCCACCACCGGTTTTCAGAAGACCCTAGTGTCAGAGAGAATAGATGTGCGCCTTGGAAACAGGAATGCGCGCTCTGGGGAGAACGGATTAGGTTCCCTTTGATTGCTTCAGTGAACAATCCATGCGGCGCACATAACCACCTACTACACTTACCATCCCACTCTTCGCAGGCTTTAAAAAAAGCAGATGTTTCCAGTTTTCAGGGATACAGTATTTTCAACCTAACTTGTTTCCCCTGAAAAAACGGAAGCGGGGATGTCTTGTTAGGCCTACTACGTTAGGTTAGCCATCACCAGACCATGCTCCTTCCCAACAACAGGTGGTTGGAATAAAATCCTGTTCATTTGGTTGTAATTCCTACAAGCATTTTAATGAATTTGAACATGTTTTCAGACAGAAAACAACATTGCATCTTATGATTAGACATGTTATAGATATCTATTAGGCTATTCGATTTTCATAATGGTTAGACAACATACAGTGTGTGTAACAATGTTAGCACATCCTGAAACATGCCTCTGGATATATAGTCAACGTGTGATATTACATACGCTCTCTGTGGACAGTCAAGCTTTTTATTTGACCCCCTAAACCTTGGTCACTATGTAGCGCGTGTTTCTCTCGCTCTCTCTCAGGACTGGGGGAGGGAGAGAATTTTCACTCAATGAGCACAATTAATGCACACTGAACGTTGACACACACACACACACACACACACACACACACACACACACACACACACACACACACACACACACACACACACACACACACACACACACACACACACACACACACACACACACACACACACACACACACACACACACACACACACACACACACACACACAGTTGAGGTAGGTAGAAGCCTCAATGCATTCTCACAACGTAGCAAGGGAGAAGCAAACTACAAAAAGCCCCAACCAACATATGAGCTTAACTAACACAAAGAATGAAACCAACAAAGGCTGGCCGAAAGGCTTCTGGCCTCATCTCAACAACAAGAAATCCCCCACTTACAAAGATCCTGATTGCCCACACCTGTGTAAGGCTTTCTGGCTGAGCACATCATCTAAAGCAGTTGCTGCTGCCCCCTGGGGGTGAGGGGTAATACTCATTACACATTAGTATGTTGTCCATCAATGTGCCTAAACTACATATCATGACATGCTCAACAAAAAACTTCAACATTATATCAAATGTATATTTATTTTTCATAGACGTCTGTTTCAATTATACATCAACGGGGCTGAAATTTGTGTAGAACATGTTTTGTTTGTGTGAGCGACCGTGCGTGTGTTTGTTTTTGTGTGTAATGTATATGTGTGGCTGACGAAAAAGTATTTTCTGAATCAAAATGTAACATCTGTCACTCCTAGGTATCACATATGACTTTTACGATATGTATGTCATATTGTACATATACTTACTGTAGTCAGAATAAATCAAAAATAATTCCTGAAAGGGCATTTAATTGGTCAAAAGAACATATTCCTCGGTAAAACATTCTCTCTGATCTCTTTTCTTCAACTAATTCAAAAGTCAATCTACCTTGGAACACGAAACATGTTTCATTGGTCCATATCCAGTTGTCGTGTTCCAGACATAGCTACACAACAAACTTGTGCAGATGGCATCATGTCAAAACCATGAGAAGAATGATTGGGAGTTACTGACAGAAAGAAGTAGATGACCTATGTAGTGCAGACAGTTCTACTGACAGTTTTACTGGCATATTCACAACATCAGAAGGAGCTCCCTGCTATGTTCCAACAGACTACAGCTGTACAGTACACATGACCCAGTGTTCCTCCCATCACTAACAGTTACCTTATTTCTTATTTTTTTGTGATAATAATTTTTATTAAATTCCTTTCAAATTTGACAGAGAGAGAATGGGAATCAAGCACCAGTGGTACATTTTCACGAATACAGTTTCTCTCCTACATCGTTCAATCCACATGATCAGTTACAGTTGTTGTATGTCTGCACCTGCTTTCGTATGGCCTCCCGTGCTTCCGTGGCGTTCCTCTCCAGCTCTCCTAACTCGCTCTGCTGGTCCAGCATTTTCTGCTCATTATTACGGAACTTCTTCTCAAGCTCTGAAACAACAGAACAACAGAACAGATTATAGGAAGACAACAATAGAGGGACATTCTTTGAAAAGCTTAGCTGCTTTTCAAATGGCACACTAGTCCCTATATAATGCCCTACTTTTGAACAGAGCCCTATGGGCCCTAGTCAAAAATAGTGCACGATGTAGAGAACATCCAGTTTCGACCACATCTGTATACAAAACCAAAGACAGACACTATGTTGATATCCTTTAGCCATGGACTACTCTTAACCCTGATTACTCTTTATGGATTCATACTTCTCTATCTACACCTGTTGAGTATGTATTCTGTATCATACGCTTGAGAGGGCAGCACAGTAACGTTACATACTCCGTAGCGTTTCTATGCCCTTGTTGGCCTTAGTGAGCAGGTCTTCAGCCTCCTTCTTGATCTCCTTGGCCCTCTGGTTGACGTTCCCCAGGCCCCCCGAGGCCCCGCCCAGAGAGTCCACCTTCATCTGCAGTTCCTTGTACCGATCCTCCGTTTCATTCAGCCTCTGGAGCACAACCAGACACATAGAGCAACAAGTCAACGTGCGGGACCACATGGATATCTATTGTCAAAATGAATAGATTGCCACGGCTGAATTTCTGTAGTTCAATGCTTCCCATGGCTCCCCCTTCTGGCTATTGGGATAAAATTCATAGTGTGGTTTATAAATGTATATGGCAAGGTAAAAGATCAAATGAACACACTTACAAATAGAGAAAGACGCAGGAAGACTATCCGTACCAAACTTTAAATTGTATTACAAGGCACTAGCATTTTGGCTCTTCCTAAATCAATTTAGACATGATTCTTCTGTCCCCTGAGTATGGAGAGAAATATGGTGTCTCCTATTGCTCTGGAAGAGGTGATCAACACTGACACTGTATATCCCTTAACCAATGTAAACGAAGCTTTGGTCCTAATTATTTCTCACAATTTATTTTTGGTGCAAATTGAAAAACAATGTAACTGGGAATCAAAATGGCATGCCCATACTACAATATTTCACAATAATGCCTTGCGATCTGGAGGGCACCCTTTTACATCCTCCCAACGTTCCAAATGTGGAATCCGTACCCTTGCTGACATCGTGGAGAGTAATGGTTGAGAACATTCCAAGATTTGAAAGACACATACACATTACCAGGCAAATCCTTTTTTGCTATATTTACAACGTAGGTGAGCTATGCTGGTTTATGGAGTCCCTTGGGGAAACCAACTACCAAACCCTCCAATGATGGGATTTATAAATACATGATCTGGGCTCCCGAAAGGACTGATCTATATAATATATAAACTACTTTTGGAAAGCTCATATTCTAAGCTAGCCCTTAAAGAAGTATGGTCCGGGTACAAACTCATACAAACGAACAACAACTAACAGACACACAAACAATGACTACATGTCCTCCGCACAGACCTGCATGCTCAACACCTCATCCGTAGTGTCTGCATTATTATTTGTCACTTGGCTTGAAATTGTATCAATGTGTTTTTCTCTGTTGCCCATGCTATTTCAATAGTAAATCATTCGATTTTTGCATCGTGTTAATGATGGCGGATTGATTGATTTACACGTTTTTCATATATATTCTTTCCAGATGAGTGATCCGAAGATAATCGTCCAGCCCATTGGGTATCTCACTACACCCCCATATAACATGTCTTGAAATATACACTTAGGGATATCTTTGTATGTATTTCTTTGAATATTTTGGTACCTGTAACCTCCCCCCTTTAAAAATAAAGACAAAATTAAATAAAAGGTTGGTTACAAAAAAGCATGGAGGACCACAACCAGGACACACTCATCCAAACACACACTTATGCCAGCACACACACACACACACACACACACACACACACACACACACACACACACACACACACACACACACACACACACACACACACACACACACACACACACACACACACACACACACACACACACACACACACACACACACACACACACACACACACACACACACACACACACCTGTTCCAGTCCCGATGCTGCATTAGTGGCATTTTCGGCTTGGTTCTTGGCATCTTTGGCCATCTCCCTGTTCTGATCGGTCTTCGTTTTTAGTGCCTCTACCCCCATCGACAGGTTGGCCAGTCGCATCATTGCATCCATCTGCTTGACCTCCAGATCCAGAAGATTCTCCTCCACCTGCACGGGGACACAACAAGATAGATAACAGATTGAAACACACACACACACACACACACTCACACACACACTGTGGTGTGGACAGTAGTGTACCGTTGCGGTGGTGTTCCTGGTGCTGTTCAGGTTGTTCAGGGCATGGTCCAGGGCTTTGGTTGCTTTCTGAATAGCCTTTTCAGACGCATCCAACGCCTGCTTAGTCGTGTTGGCTGTGTCCTTCACTCCTTCTGCTCGTGTCCTTCAAACACACACAGGACATTTGTGAGACCGAGAGCTCTGCTGTTCTACAAAAACACTCTCTGTGCATGTCCAGTGTTCCATGTTCTATCACATAGGCTAATAACAGAGTAGCTACTGCTGAACAGACAAAGATCATCATCACAGATGTCGGAGTCTATACGTCTAAGTCTAATAGGCCTCGCTTTGCCTCTGTCTTACTTGGCATCCTTAGCTCGGTTGAGCAGCTCCTTGGCCTGGTGGAGTTGCTGGGAGGTGTGGTTGAAGACCCCTTCTACATCTGTCAGGTTGTTAATGTTGTCTTTAATCTGCTGGACCATGCTGTCCAGAGTGGTTCTGTTGACAGGAAGAGATATGGCCAGCACCTGCTGAGCCACCTTCTCTATGCTCTCTGGGTCCGCACCTTCCTCTGTACACAACACACAGTGGAGAAGGACCATGATCAATTTCATATCATAAGGCGTGTCCACAGAGAGAAGTTACCTGAAAGGTTACTGGCATTAACAAACCAGTCAGGAAATCTTTGATCTTCTGAATGAATTCCTTGAGTTTTTTATTGGAGTTTTCAAATAAGTCCTTCTTCTTCTGGGCTTTGTCCAGGGTGTCCATGGCTTGATTCTTCACATCCTGGGTCAGCATAGCAATGTCCTGGAGCTGGAAACATAAAGCTGGGGATTACGGTATATGCAACACATATACAAAACATGCTAGGCTTACAAGAGCGCTGACAAACACATAATACATCCCCTTTTAGAGAAGTTAAACGGCAGATTTTGCTCAGCGATTCAGCTTATACTGAGATACAGTACATGCATGCAGAGGTATAGTACATGTGAGATATTTAGGCAGACAGACCTTCTTAGCCATACCCTGGAGATCCTCACTGGCAGCAGTCAGGTTGTCTGAGACATCATTGGCATGTTTCAGTCCCTTTAGGGAGGCGCTAACAGTGCCGTCACACCCGTCCCCTCCACACACCCGCCGGCCGTCATTGTCACGACAACCAGCACCCCCACATGGGCTGTCGTGGCATGTGCCATTGGAGCTGGCATTGGAATGGCCACCACATACCTGGAAAAAACAACAACAACACAGGTGGGGTCAGAGTCAGACACAGAGAGCTACAGGGTACATATCTAGGGCAGGGATAGTGTAACAATTGTCACTAGTGAAATCATGACAGGTCTGACAGTTACCTCTATGTGACAGGGATGACCGTCCTGTTAAGAAAGGCGACTAGCTTCCCTTTAGGATATAGACCCCACTACATTGTCCCCTACAGGCCCCTCACTCTTAGAAAAAAGGGTTGTTTGTTTGTCCCTATAGGATAACAAGAACCTTAGAACCTTTTTGTGTTGAAAGAGTTCCACGTAGAACTTTGTATAAATGAAAGAGTTCCACGTAGAACTTTGTGTTAGTGAAAGAGTTTCATGTAGAACTTTGTGTTAGTGAAAGAGTTCCATGTAGAACTTTGTGTTAGTGAAAGAGTTCCATGTAGAACTTTGTGTTAGTGAAAGAGTTCCACGTAGAACATTGTCTTAGTGAAAGAATTCCACGTAGAACTTTGTGTTAGTGAAAGAGTTCCACGTAGAACTTTGTGTTAGTGAAAGAGTTCCATGTAGAACTTTGTGTTAGTGAAAGAGTTCCACGTAGAACTTTGTGTTAGTGAAAGAGTTCCATGTAGAACTTTGTGTTAGTGAAAGAGTTCCACGTACAACTTTGTCTTAGTGAAAGAGTTTCATGTAGAACTTTGTGTTAGTGAATGAGTTCCACATAGAACTTTGTGTTAGTGAAAGAGTTCCACGTAGAACTTTGTGTTAGTGAAAGAGTTCCATGTAGAACTTTGTGTTAGTGAAAGAGTTCCACGTAGAACTTTGTGTTAGTGAAAGAGTTCCATGTAGAACTTTGTGTTAGTGAAAGAGTTCCACGTACAACTTTGTCTTAGTGAAAGAGTTCCATGTAGAACTTTGTGTTAGTGAAAGAGTTCCATGTAGAACTTTGTGTTAGTGAAAGAGTTCCACGTACAACTTTGTGTTAGTGAAAGAGTTCCATGTAGAAATTTGTGTTAATGAAAGAGTTCCACGTAGAACTTTGTCTTAGTGAAAGAGTTCCACATATCACTTTGTGTTAGTGAAAGAGTTCCACGTAGAACTTTGTGTTAGTGAAAGAGTTCCACGTAGAACTTTGTCTTAGTGAAAGAGTTCCATGTAGAACTTTGTGTTAGTGAAAGAATTCCACATAGAACTTTGTTTAAGTGAAAGAGTTCCACGTAGAACTTTATATTAGTGAAAGAGTTCCACATAGAACGTTGTGTTAGTGAAAGAGTTCCACGTACAACTTTGTGTTAGTGAGAGTTCCACGTACAACTTTGTGTTAGTGAGAGTTCCACGTACAACTTTGTGTTAGTGAAAGAGTTCCATGTAGAAATTTGTGTTAATGAAAGAGTTCCACGTAGAACTTTGTGTTAGTGAAAGAGTTCCACGTAGAACTTTGTCTTAGTGAAAGAATTCCACGTAGAACTTTGTGTTAGTGAAAGAGTTCCACGTAGAACTTTGTGTTAGTGAAAGAGTTCCATGTAGAACTTTGTGTTAGTGAAAGAATTCCACGAAGAACTTTGTTTAAGTGAAAGAGTTCCACGTAGAACTTTATATTAGTGAAAGAGTTCCACATAGAACTTTGTGTTAGTGAAAGAGTTCCACGTACAACTTTGTGTTAGTGAAAGAGTTCCACATAGAACTTTGTGTTAGTGAAAGTTCCACGTAGAACTTTATATTAGTGAAAGAGTTCCACGTAGAACTTTATATTAGTGAAAGAGTTCCACATAGAACTTTGTGTTAGTGAGAGTTCCACGTAGAACTTTGTGTTAGTGAGAGTTCCACGTAGAACTTTATATTAGTGAAAGAGTTCCACGTAGAACTTTATATTAGTGAAAGAGTTCCACGTAGAACTTTATATTAGTGAAAGAGTTCCACATAGAACTTTGTGTTAGTGAGAGTTCCACATACAACTTTATATTAGTGAAAGAGTTCCACATAGAACTTTATATTAGTGAAAGAGTTTCACATAGAACTTTGTGTTAGTGAGAGTTCCACGTAGAACTTTATATTAGTGAAAGAGTTCCACATAGAACTTTATATTAGTGAAAGAGTTCCACGTAGAACTTTATATTAGTGAAAGAGTTCCACGTATAACTTTATATTAGTGAAAGAGTTCCACGTAGAACTTTATATTAGTGAAAGAGTTCCACATAGAACTTTGTGTTAGTGAGAGTTCCAAGTACAACTTTGTGTTAGTGAAAGAGTTCCATGTACAACTTTGTGTTAGTGAAAGAGTTCCACGTAGAACTTTGTGTTAGTGAAAGAGTTCCACTTTCAACCCCCCAAAAAATATTTTCAGAGGGTTCCCCTTTCGGGGTCAATTTTTGAACCCTTTATGGCTATAGTTAGCACCTTCTTTTCTAAGAGTGTACCTTGTGGCTCAGGTGGTGGACTTTTTTGTCTACGTCCTGGGCTTTGTTCTGCAGCTCTGACAATGATTTCTTCTGGGCCGCCACCGTGCGCAGGAACTTATCCTGCCTCTTGTTTAGGAGGTCCTCGGTGTGTGCGCGTGTTGCTTTAGACTCCTCCACAGGGCTGAAAGGACCAGACACTGAGGCGTTGCACTTCTGTTGAGCCTTCTGGGACTCACTGTAGTACTTCTTCACATTGTCAAACTGATCTGGGACGGGACAAGAACAAGGCGAAAGACATGAATGAAAGAGACTAACTGAAGAGTAAATAAATGTGTATGTGTGCCAGTGTGGGTACCTTTGTATATGCACTACATATTAATGCGTGTGTTTAATTATACTAGAAGTCCCCATAAGAATAGTAAACATACAAAAAGTGGACCAATAGGGGGCATTTTGTTAGTCCCCACGATAGGGCTGGGCGATATGGCCAAAATCTCTTATCCTAATATAGGTCATTTCCTATCCCGATAATGATAGATATCACAATATAGCACATTTTCTGTCAATTCAATGAATAAATAGTTGATTTAAAATGACCACATGTAAAGGCGTATTTCCTATTACATTTTGAATTATACTGAAGAAATAAAATGTAACTTACTCATATTTCTCCTTTTATTTCTCCTCATATTTTTCCTGTCTCAGCCTCCAGTATTTATGCTGCAGTAGTTTATGTGTCGGGGGGCTAGGGTCAGTTTGTTATATCTGGAGTACTTCTCCTGTCCTATTCGGTGTCCTGTGTGAATTTAAGTGTGCTTTCTCTAATTCTCTCTTTCTCTCTTTCTTTCTCTCTCTCGGAGGACCTGAGCCCTAGGACCATGCCCCAGGACTACCTGACATGATGACTCCTTGCTGTCCCCAGTCCACCTGGCCGTGCTGTTGCTCCAGTTTCAACTGTTCTGCCTTATTATTATTCGACCAAGCTGGTCATTTATGAACATTTGAACATCTTGGCCATGCTCTGTTATAATCTCCACCCGGCATAGCCAGAAGAGGACTGGCCACCCCACATAGCCTGGTTCCTCTCTAGGTTTCTTCCTAGGTTTTGGCCTTTCTAGAGAGTTTTTCCTAGCCACCGTGCTTCTACACCTGCATTGCTTGCTGTTTGGGGTTTTAGGCTGGGTTTCTGTACAGCACTTTGATATATCAGCTGATGTACGAAGGGCTATATATAAATACATTTGATTTGATTTGATTTAGAACCTTTGTGCACATTTTCAATTAAGCAGGTAACAAAATATAAAATATAAATAAAATATATAAATAATAAATCAAATAAATAAATAAAAATAAAATCTAAAAAAGTAAATAGTAAACACTTCAACTATAGTTGCAAACAAAATAAATATAGGCCTAAAATATATATATATATATATATATATATATATATATATATATATATATATATATATATATATATATATATATATATACACACACAGTTGCATCATCTGTGGACCTATTTGGGCGGTAAGCAAATTGGAGTGGGTCTAGGGCAGGGGTGTCAAACATACGGCCCGCGGGCCGGAACCGGCCCCCAAGGAGGTTCGATCAGGCCCGCAGGTTAATTTGAAAGTGGAAAAAATGCATAAAAGACATGGAATTAATATTTTTAATTCGCTGCAATTCATGGATTATCCGCTAAGGGACGCACTCTTTCCATCAGAGTAGAAGACAAGCCGCATCACTGAGACAGACTGAAAACAGCAGACGGTATCAATGCGCCATCTGCTGCTTGTTACGACGTTGTTCATACCTTGGTCTCTACCTCTCCGCTACACCCTCATTAGCCAAAATGTCGTTATCCAAACGGAGAAAAGTAGATAAGGAGTGTAGAATTTTCAAATAAAAATGGACCACGTCCTATTTATTTACAGAGATGCACGGAAAACCTTTGTGCTTGGTGTGTTTGCAACAAGTTTCGGTATTGAAGGAATATAATATTCGACGCCACTACGAGACTCATCACAGCGAAAAATATGACGGCTTGCAAGGACAACTGAGAAGAGATAAGATTAACGAATTGCTGGCGGGTCTGAGGAAACAGCAGTCAACTTTCATCCAGAGCCGAGAAGTCAGTGAAGCAGCGGTAAAAGCCAGCTACCTAATTGCTAGCGAAATAGCATTAGCATCGAAGCCGTATTCCGACGGTGACTTTGTTAAACGATGCATGATGAAGGCGGCTGAACTTGTGTGTCCCGAGAAGCGACGAGCTTTTGCCAATATTAGCCTGACGAGGAGTACTATAGCAGAGAGGATTTCGGAACTATCGGCAGATTTAGACAGTCAATTGAAACAGGGAGTCAAGTCATTTATTGCATTTTCCGTGGCAATTGACGAGAGCACTGACATCACAGACGTGGCCCAACTGGCCATATTTATTCGAGGAGTTGATGAGACATTGACAAATTTGCCTCTGTAGGTCTGGACAGATTTTATCAGTATCTACTACCAGGGTACCCCAAATTAACAGCCCTGGCTGCTAAAATTTTGTGCATGTTTGAGACAACCTACCTTTGTGAACAAATTTTCTCAGTGATGAATATCAATAAAACAAAAATGCGTTCAAGGCTCACAAACAAGCACTTAAATGACATTCTGAAAGTGACAGCTAGTCAGGACATGACACCTGGTGTTGATGCACTTGTACAGGCCAAAAGATGCCAAGTTTCAGGTACAAATACAAGTCCAGACTAGACTAACACCTTTAAAATGCTGCCTTAGATACTGTTTGCATTGAAAGAATACAGCTCTGTGAAGATGAATCCTTACTGTGGTGATTTAAAAAAAAATGTGCACTTTAATGTTAGTCAGCAGCTTCAAAACAAAAGTTGTGTGATGGAATTCTACTGTTCATACAACTCCATAAATTTTCAGTATGTATTGTATGTGTATGTATGTTTCATGTATGAAGTTTACAGATTTACAGGACAGGCGAACACTTTCTTCATTACACATTTAAAATCACTCTCCTTAGTTTGTAAGGTGTACGCAGGGATTACATTTAGATTTTATATGCGTATGTGTAAGTGGTTTAAAAATTCCTTTCTTTAAAAGTCTCATTTAATCTTAAAGTGCATTACTATATTTTTCAGTACCAATTAAAGTTTTGTGCCTTTGTACAATCAGTGGGATCAGTTGCAATGCATATTTGTGAATGATAAAAGTAAATTGCACATTTGTCTAAGGAAATATGAGGTGTTTCATGAAATGTTTTGTAAAAGGATAGTTCATTAAATTTCAATATTTTCCTAATGTTCTTGTGCTTCTTTACACCGAAACAAAGGAAAGACATGATATTTTGGTTATTTATAGCAGAGTATGGTATAATTTTAATGGTCCGGCCCACTTGGCATCTCCCTAGGCCTTATGTGGCCCACGATGCGAAATGAGTTTGACACCCCTGGTCTAGGGTGTCAGGTAGGGTGGAGGTGATATGGTCCTTGACGAGTCTCTCAAAGCACTTCATGATGACGGAAGTGAGTGCTACGGGGCGGTAGTCGTTTAGCTCAGTTACCTTAGCTTTCTTTGGAAAAGAAACAATGGTGGCCCTCTTGAAGCATGTGGGAACAGCAGACTGGGATATGGATTGATTGAATATGTCCGTAAACACACCGGCCAGCTGGTCTGCACATGCTCTGAGGGCGCGGCTGGGGATGCCGTCTGGGCCTGCAGCCTTGCGAGGGTTAACACGTTTAAATGTTTTACTCACCTCGGCTGCAGTGAAGGAGCGTCCGCATGTTTTGGTTGCGGGCCGTGTCAGTGGCACTGTATTGTCCTCAAAGCGGGCAAAAAAGTTATTTAGTCTGCCTGGGAGCAAGACGTCCTGGTCCGTGACTTATTTTTGTAATCCGTGATTGACTGTAGACCCTGCCACTTACCTCTTATGTCTGAGCCGTTGAATTGCGATTCTACTTTGTCTCTATACTGACGCTTAGCTTGTTTGATTGCCTTGCGGAGGGTCACCTTGCCCTGATTAAAAGCAGTGGTTCGCACTTTCAGTTTCACGCAAATGCTGCCATCAATCCACGGTTTCTGGTTTGGGAATGTTTTAATCGTTGCTATGGGAACAACATCTTCAACGCACATTCTAATGAACTCGCTCACCGAATCAGCGTATTCATCAATGTTGTTGTTTGACGCAATACGAAACATATCCCAGTCCACGTGATGGAAGCAGTCTTGGAGCGTGAAATCAGATTGGTCGGACCAGCGTTGAACAGACCTCAGCGTGGGAGCTTCTTGTTTTAGCTTTTGTCTGTAGGCAGGGAGCAACAAAATGGAGTCGTGGTCAGCTTTTCCGAAAGGAGGGCGGGGCAGGGCCTTATCTGCATCGCGGAAGTTAGAATAGCAATGATTTTTTTGTTTTCAGATTAGCCTTGTTAAAATCCCCAGCTTCAATGAATGCAGCCTCCGGATATGTGGATTCCAGTTTGCAAAGAGTCAGTCAGGAAGTTAAAGCTTGGTCGCAAATAGGTCTTCCAAATGGACAATGACCCCAAACATACTTCCAAAGTTGTGGCAAAATGGCATAAGGACAACAAAGTCAAGGTATTGGAGTGGCCATTACAAAGCCCTGTTATTTTGGCATTAATATGTTTCACATATCAATTTGCATTTGGTACCTTGGATCGAGTGTTAGCACCAACCCATGAAACCCCCATTTCTCGGCCGTGTAAATTGGGGCCATGTTTTTGCAGATGTAAGTTGTAACAGCAGCTGTTATCTCCTTCCATCTTCGGGATTCTTTACCATATAGTGTGCCGCGGGCAAAAGCCTCTTGCAACGTCTGAGTCGGAGGTTTGTTCTGAGCACTCAACTGTACTTTTTTGGGTCTCATCTGTACTGTTTCACATGATTATTGCGTAGGTGATGAAAGAGGTTAGTGGTGTTTGAGCCTGTTGTAGCGACCGGCCTGGAGCATATTTAGCAGTGGACAGTTTTCTGGTCCGTGTCAGACTTTTCATACACAAACCACGTCAATTCGACCGTTTTAGGGTTAGGAGCTAGGGTTAGTTTTAGGGTTAGGAGCTAGGGTTAGTTTCAGGGTTAGGAGCTAGGGTTAGTTTCAGGGTTAGGAGCTAGGGTTAGCTTTAGGGTTAGGAGCTAGGGTTAGTTTTAGGGTTAGGAGCTAGGGTTAGTTTTAGGGTTAGGAGCTAGGGTTAGTTTTAGGGTTAGGAGCTAGGGTTAGTTTTAGGGTTAGGAGCTAGGGTTAGTTTCAGGGTTAGGAGCTAGGGTTAGTTTTAGGGTTAGGAGCTAGGGTTAGTTTTAGGGTTAGGAGCTAGGGTTAGTTTTAGGGTTAGGAGCTAGGGTTAGTTTTAGGGTTAGGAGCTAGGGTTAGTTTTAGGGTTAGGAGCTAGGGTTAGTTTTAGGGTTAGGAGCTAGGGTTAGTTTTAGGGTTAGGACCTAGGGTTAGTTTTAGGGTTAGGAGCTAGGGATAGTTTTAGGGTTAGGAGCTAGGGATAGTTTTAGGGTTAGGACCTAGGGTTAGTTTTAGGGTTAGGAGCTAGGGTTAGTTTTAGGGTTAGGAGCTAGGGTTAGTTTTAGGGTTAGGACCTAGGGATAGTTTTAGGGTTAGGAGCTAGGGATAGTTTTAGGGTTAGGACCTAGGGTTAGTTTTAGGGTTAGGAGCTAGGGATAGTTTTAGGGTTAGGTGACTGGGGAAGAAGAGCGGGTCAAGAGGAAGGCATTACCTTGGAAACCAGAGCTGAGGTTGTTCTCCTGTGTTTGGCGGTGGTGCATCAGAGTGGTGTTGAGGTCCCTGAGTTCTCTCTCCATCTGGGTCAGGTTCCGCCTTAGTACCTCGTCCTGCACCGCTGTCCCATTCAGCTCCCGGGCCACACCCATCAAACGTCCGTCAGTCAGAGCTATCTCTGCTCTGGAATGCCACATAGTCGTGTTGGACATCTGACTTCTCATATGACTCAGTCCATAGTCAGTGGGCATTGTAATTTTCACACAGAATCTGGTTTTATGTATGTACTTTATGTCAGTATGTCATCAGTGGATTGAACTGCTCTATACTGCAAGAGGTCAAAGAGCACTTCCAGTCTAGTGCCACCTACAGTACAGTACAGTATGACGCTGTTACCTGAGGTCATCGATGGACTGGCCAATCAGCTGGTGTAGTCTGTCCCAGTCTCCGTCTCGGATCAGGTCCTGTACCTGGGCCAGTTTGTTCTCCAGCTCGAGGATGCGTTTGTTGCCCACGCCGGGCGTCTCTCCGCTCTCCAGGATCCTCTGGATGTCGTCACGGATGTGGTCCAGGTCCCGGCGGATCATACACACTGCGTCGTCCCACAGCTCAAAGCAGGGGTGGCACCGGACACACTTAGGGAATACCCCGGTGAACCCGCGGGCACACTCGTCACACTGCCGCCCCACCGCCCCTTCCCTACACTCACACACCCCTGTCACACGGTCACACTGGGCCATCTCCGAGCCCAGAGGGTGACAGTTACACTCTGAGGGAAGAGGGAGAGGGAGTAGAGAGATGGAGAGGGAGTAGAGAGATGGAGAGAGATGCAGAGGGGGAGAGAAATGGAGAGGGAGAGAGATGGAGAGGGGGAGAGAGATGGAGAGGAAGTAGAGAGATGGAGAGGGAGTAGAGAGATGGAGAGAGATGAAGAGGGGGAGAAATGGAGAGAGAGAGGGAGAGGGGGAGGGAGAGATGGAGAGGGAGAGAGATGGAGAGGGAGTATAGAGGGAGAGAGATGGAGAGGGGGAGAGATGGAGAGGGAGTGGAGAGATGGAGAGAGATAGAGAGAGGGGGAGAGAGATGGAGAGAGATAGAGATGGAGAGAGTTGGAGAGATGAAGAGGGGGGAGAGAGATGGAGAGGGGGAGAGAAATGGAGATGGAGGAGAGAGATGGAGAGGGAGAGAGAGATGGAGAGGGAGATGGAGAGAGATGAAGAGGGGGGAGAGAGATGGAGAGGGAGTAGAGAGATGGAGAGGGAGAGAGAGAGATGGAGAGAGATGAAGAGGGGGAGAGAGATGGGGAGGGGGAGAGATGGAGAAGTGGAGAGAGATGGAGAGGGGGAGAGAGATGGAGAGGGGATAGAGAGATGGAGAGGGAGTAGAGAGATGGAGAGAGATGAAGAGGGAGAGAAATGGAGAGGGAGAAGATGGAGATGGAGATGGAGAGGAGAGAGATGGGAGGGAGAGATGAGATGAAGAGGAGGAGAGAGATGGAGAGGGAGAGAGATGAAGAGGGGGAGAGAGATGGAGAGGGAGTAGAGAGATGGAGAGGGAGTAGAGAGATGGAGAGAGATGAAGAGGGGGAGAGAGATGGAGAGGGAGAGAGAGATGGAGAGGGGGAGAGAGATGGAGAGGGAGAGAGAGATGGAGAGATGGAGAGGGAGAGAGAGATGGAGAGAGATGGAGAAGGGAGAGAGATGGAGAGGGGGAGAGAGATGGAGAGGGAGTAGAGAGATGGAGAGGGGAGAGAGATGGAGAGAGATGGAGATGGAGAGGGGAGAGAGATGGAGAGGGAGTAGAGAGATGGAGAGAGATGGAGAGGGGGAGAGAGATGGAGAGGGAGATGGAGAGAGATGGAGAAGGGAGAGAGATGGAGAGGGGGAGAGATATGGAGAGAGATGGAGAAGGGAGAGAGATGGAGAGAGATGGAGAAGGGAGAGAGATGGAGAGGGGGAGAGAGATGGAGAGAGAGTAGAGAGATGGAGAGATGGAGAGAGAGTAGAGAGATGGAGAGAGATGGAGAGGGGAGAGAGATACACATGAAGATATACATAATGAATTTGAAGATGGCAGTAATGCAGAATATAGAATTAAAGACAGACTCTGAAAAGCTTATTGAACTGTGTCATGTGATCACCTTCACACTGCACACGTGGGTCTCCCCAATGGAACTGCTCACACTCAGTGCACTGCCTTCCCCCAAAGCCTTGCTGACAGTGACACTGTCCACTAAACTACAGGCAGACAGAGAGAGGGATACCACTGATAAAGTCAAGTACACGAAACAAAAGTATGTAAAACTGCCTTTCCCAACTATAGGGCCTACCATGTTGCAATGTGATCCCATAGCGTGCAGAGGGTGGCAGCCACAGCGCTCACACCCTCTATCTGTGCCATAGTTCCAGTAGTCGGGGGCACACTGGTCACAGTTGTGGCCGACCACATTGTCCCGACACGGGCATGCTCCTGTCTGTCTGTCACAGTGACAATGACCGTCAGCGCAGTAGGACTGCTGTGTACCTGCTGTTACACATGTGCAACCTGCAGATGGAATAAGACACAAATGTCAGACGCAATACAACACTCACAGAGCAGAGAAGGTCGTACTCTATACTGTAGCGCATGTGCCCTGCAGACACGTATCATCACCAATGACAATGGTTTGTTTCCAGTGAGAATGACTAGTCCCTTACACAGATAAGAAAACACAGAGACAGAACTCAAAGGAGGTTCAACCATCTATTGTCATGGAGTAACTCACGCCTGCAGTCCTGGGCCAGGGCGTTGCCATAGTAACCAGGTTTACAGTCAGAGCAGGAGGCGCCGTCCGTGTTGTACAGGCACCTCAGGCATTGTCCTGTCCTGGGGTCACATGACTCTGGGTCCTGGGTGTCGATGTTGCCACTGCACTGGCACGGGAGGCACTGCCCGCCTGGGTGCTCAATGTTGCCATAGTAACCAGGGGCACAGCGTTCACAGCGAGGGCCTAGGGTAGGGAAGGGGGGTTAGGTTAGAGTTTAGGGGTTAGGTTTAGGTAAATAAGTGAAATGCCAATAAGCCAAGCTGGGATGCATTTTTTCTTGAGCTAAACTGTATCATTGGGACTCGCCTGTATAGCCCTGTTTACAGTTGCAGAGGATCTGATTGGATGAGATGTCCGTGTGACAGGAGTCCCCATTGGAGTGTCCACTTCCTGGGTTCCCAGGACAGGGACATGGTCGACAGTGATCTCCAGACCCCAGCACTGGGTTCCCAAAGAAACCATTCACACACCTGAGCAGGGAGGGACAGAACATTTGCATTTGAGTATTGTGCATTACCCATCATCACAATATTATCTATTGGACTATTACTGATCAAACAACTATCTGATCCAACCACACTACCAATCACTACCCTGTCTATCTCTCTCCCACTGCCCACCTTTCACAGTACTGTCCATCAGTGTAGTCTCTGCAGGTCTGGCACTCCCCTGTCTATCTCTCTCCCACTGCCCACCTTTCACAGTACTGTCCATCAGTGTAGTCTCTGCAGGTCTGGCACTACCCTGTCTATCTCTCTCCCACTGCCCACCTTTCACAGTACTGTCCATCAGTGTAGTCTCTGCAGGTCTGGCACTCCCCTGTCTATCTCTCTCCCACTGCCCACCTTTCACAGTACTGTCCATCAGTGTAGTCTCTGCAGGTCTGGCACTCCCCTGTCTATCTCTCTCCCACTGCCCACCTTTCACAGTACTGTCCATCAGTGTAGTCTCTGCAGGTCTGGCACTCCCCTGTCTATCTCTCTCCCACTGCCCACCTTTCACAGTACTGTCCATCAGTGTAGTCTCTGCAGGTCTGGCACTACCCTGTCTATCTCTCTCCCACTGCCCACCTTTCACAGTACTGTCCATCAGTGTAGTCTCTGCAGGTCTGGTACTACCCTGTCTATCTCTCTCCCACTGCCCACCTTTCATCTCTCTCCCAGTACTGTCCATCAGTGTAGTCTCTGCAGGTCTGGCACTACCCTGTCTATCTCTCTCCCACTGCCCACCTTTCACAGTACTGTCCATCACTCCCTGTCTATCTCTCTCCCACTGCCCACCTTTGTAGTCTCTGCAGGTCTGGCACTCCCCTGTCTATCTCTCTCCCACTGCCCACCTTTCACAGTCCTGTCCATCAGTGTAGTCTCTGCAGGTCTGGCACTCCCCTGTCTATCTCACTCCCACTGCCCACCTTTCACAGTCCTGTCCATCAGTGTAGTCTCTGCAGGTCTGGCACTACCCTGCCTATCTCTCTCCCACTGCCCACCTTTCACAGTACTGTCCATCAGTGTAGTCTCTGCAGGTCTGGCACTACCCTGTCTATCTCTCTCCCACTGCCCACCTTTCACAGTACTGTCCATCAGTGTAGTCTCTGCAGGTCTGGCACTCCCCTGTCTATCTCTCTCCCACTGCCCACCTTTCACAGTACTGTCCATCAGTGTAGTCTCTGCAGGTCTGGCACTCCCCTGTCTATCTCTCTCCCACTGCCCACCTTTCACAGTACTGTCCATCAGTGTAGTCTCTGCAGGTCTGGCACTACCCTGTCTATCTCTCTCCCACTGCCCACCTTTCACAGTACTGTCCATCAGTGTAGTCTCTGCAGGTCTGGCACTCCCCTGTCTGTGGGTTGCAGTCATCAGTGTGACCATTACACTGGCATGGCCTGCAGCTGGGGAAGCCCCACTGGCCAGGCTGGCAGTCTGAACACTGGCGCCCACTGGCCCCCTGTCTGCACGGGCACTGCCCCGTCACCGGGTCACACTGGTGCCCCAGAGAGCCCTGGGAATGGCAGTCACAAGCTGTGAAGGGAAGGAGAGAAAGAGAGGGGAGAGGAGGGAGAAAAAGAGGGAGAGGGAGAAAGAGAGAAGGCAAAATAGTATTTTGGATGATGTGTGAGGTTATCCAGTGTTTGACACACACAAGATGTAGCACCTGCCATATATAGTATATAAACTGAGTGTACCAAACATGTACTTTCCATGACATAGACTGACCAGCTGAATTCAGGTGAAAGATATGATCCCTTATGTCACTTGTTAAATCCACTTCAATCAGTGTAGATGAAGAGGAGAAGACAGGTTAAACAATGATTTTTAAGCCTTCAGGCAATTGAGACATGGCTTATGTATGTGTGCCATTCAGAGGTTGAATGACAAAATATGAAAGTGCCATTGAACGGGGTATGGTAGTAGGTGCAAGGCACACTGGTTTGTGTCAAGAACAGCAACGCTACTGGGTTTTTCATGCTCAACAGTTTCCTGTGTGTATCAAGAATGGTCCACCACCCACAGTTGACACAACTGCGGGAAGCATTGGAGTTAACATGGGCCAGCATCCCTGGGGCAAATAATAGGCCATGGTGGCGAAGTAATTACAATGTAGAAATTAAACACGAGTGATAGATGTGCAAAAGATGAATGTGCAAGTAGAGCTACTGGGGTGCAAAGGAGCAAGATGAATAAATAAATACTGTATGGGGATGAGGTAGGTAGATAGATGGGCTGTTTACAGATGGTCTATATACAGGTGCAATGATCTGTGAGCTGCTCTGACAGCTGATGCTTAAAGTTAGTGAGGGAGATGTGAGTCTCCAGCTTCAGAGATTTTTGAAGTTTGTTCCAGTCATTGGCAGCAGAGAACTGGATGGAAAGACAACCAAAGGAGGAATTGGCTTTGGGGGTGAGATATACCTGCTGGAGCGTGTGCTACGAGTGGGTACTGCTATGGTGACCAGTGAGCTGAGATAAGGCGGGCTTTACCTAGCAGAGACTTGTAGATAACCTGTACCCAGTGGGTTTGGCGACGAGTATGAAGCGAGGGCCAACCAATGAGAGCGTGCAGGTCACAATGCTGGGTAGTGTATGGGGCTTTGGCGACAAAACAGATGGCACTGTGATAGACTGCATCCAGTTTGTTGAGTAGTGTTGAAGGCTATTTTATAGATGACATCACCGAAGTCGAGTTTTACGAGGGTATGTTTGACAGAATGAGTGAAGGATGCTTTGTTGCAATATAGGAAGCCGATTCTAGATTTAGTTTTGGATTGCTCTCCCACTTAAAAAGATGAGAGATGCCTATGATTTTCATCATAGGTACACTTCAACTATGACAGACAAAATGAAAAAAGAATCCAGAAAATCACATTGTAGGATTTTTAATGAATTTATTTATGGTGGAAAAAAAGTATTTGGTCAATAACAAAAGTTTATGTCAATACTTTGTTATATACCCTTTGTTGGCAATGACAGAGGTCAAAAGTTTTCTATAAGTCTTCACAAGGTTTTCACACACTGTTGCTGGTATTTTGGCCCATTCCTACATGCAGATCTCCTCTAGAGCAGTGATGTTTTGGTGCTGTTGCTGGGCAACACGGACTTTCAACTCCCTCCAAAGATTTTCTACGGGGTTGAGATCTGGAGACTGGCTAGGCCACTCCAGGACCTTGAAATGCTTCTTCTAATTTGAAAATTATTGTGGAAAATAAGTATTTGGTCACCTACAAACAAGCATAATTTCTGGCTCTCACAGACCTGTAACTCCTTCTTTAAGAGGCTCCTCTGTCCTCCACTCGTTACCTGTATTAATGGCACCTGTTTGAACTTGTTATCAGTATAAAAGACACCTGTCCACAACCTCAAACAGTCACACTCCAAACTCCACTATAGCCAAGACCAAAGAGCTGTCAAAGGACAGCAGAAACAAAATTGTAAACCTGCACCAGGCTGGAAAGACTGAATCTGCAATAGGTAAGCAGCTTGGTTTGAAGACATTTAACTGTGGGAGCATTTATTAGGAAATGTATGACATACAAGACCACTGATAATCTCCCTCGATCTGTGGCTCCACGCAAGATCTCACCCCGTGAAGTCAAAATGATCACAAGAGCGGTGAGCAAAAATCTCAGAACCACACGGGGGGACCTAGTGAATGACCTGCAGAGAGCTGGGACCAAAGTAACAAAGCCTACCATCAGTAACACACTACGCCGCCAGGGACCCAAATCCTTGGATTTGGAGGACAAAGAATGCTGAGTTGCATCCAAAGAACACCATACCTACTGTGAAGCATGGGGGGTGAAAACATCATGCTTTGGGGCTGTTGTTCTGCAAAGGGACCAGTACGACTGATCCGTGTAAAGGAAAGAATGAATATGCCCATGTATCGTGAGGTTTTGAGTGAAAACCTCCTTCCATCAGCAAGGGCATTAAAGATGAAACGTGGCTGGGTCTTTCAGCATGACTATGATCCCAAACACACCGCCTGGGCAACGAAGGTGTGGCTTTGTAAGAAGCATTTCAAGGTCCTGGAGTGGCCTAGCCAGGGAGTTGAAAGTCCGTGTTGCCCAGCAACAGCCCCAAAGCATCACTGCTCTAGAGGAGATCTGCATGGAGGAATGGGACAAAATACCAGCAACAGTGTGTGAAAACTGCGTGAAGACTTACAGAAAACGTTTGAACTCTGTCATTGCCAACAAAGGGTATATAACAAAGTATTGAGAAACTTTTGTTATTGACCAAATACTTATTTTCCACCATAATTTGCAAATAAATTCATTAAAAAACCTACAATGTGATTTTCTGGATTTTTTTTGTCTGTCATAGTTGAAGTGTACCTATGATGAAAATTACAGGCCTCTCTCATCTTTTTAAGTAGGAGAACTTGCACAATTGGTGGCTGACTAAATACTTTTTTGCCCCACTGTATATATTAAACAAAGATATGATTCATGACTGAAAGATGCCCGTGCTCACTCACCGGTACAGCCATATGGTCCAAAGCCGTAGGTGCCAGGTGCACATTGGTCACACCGTTGTCCAATCACGTTGGGTTTACAGCGACACTGACCTCCGACCCTGTCACACTCAGCACTGAGAGACCCCTGGGGGTCGCACTGACATTCTGTAGGGAACATGAGAGGAGAAGAAAAGTGTTTAGTCAAACAAGCCATGGGTGATGGCATTCGGAAACCATATCAAATGGTGTTACAATAGAGTTACATTCAGTGTTGCCAATTTAGCAACTTGGTTGCTATGTTTAGTCAATTTTTAGGCCACTCCAGCGACTTTTATTGGTAAAAGAGGCTAGTGACAAATGCACTACTTTTCATGCTTCTTTTGAGGAGTTGTGCCACCGAAAATGTCTATGGTTTTGATAGAATTTAGTGACTTTGAGTGGGAGAAGCTGGCGCAGCGGGAGAGGGGGGCGAAAACGCTACGTCGGGGACCGCAGCAAATTGATGCTGTGACGTCGTCGCAAAATGCAATCTAGCGACAAATGAAGGAGCCAACAGCGATTCTTACTGAAAAATTGTTGGCAACCCTGGTTACATTGTGTTACTGATCACAGTGCAGCTTGTAATAGTAGAATGGTAAGTAAAGTGATTCAATAGTTGGACCGGAGAAGTATTTGATACCCAGTATTCGATAAGAAGGCATTAATGGAGGCGTTGCCTAATGTTCCCTTTCCTTTGATATTTGACCCCTGACCCCCCGGTTCAGTGTGTGGCTGTGCTGAGTGTCCACTCACGCAGAGCTCCATCATGCAGGATGGCAGAGATGCTGCAGATGAGCTTGGTGCACATCTCTGCCAGCATGGGCATGGGCATGGCCATGAAGGAGTCCAGACACATGTAGCGCACCATCTCATCACGGCGCTCCTCCGCCGCAGGGTCGTTACCCTGGAAACCAAGCAGCTCCGTGTACTTGGGGATCAGCACCAGCTGGGGAGGAATGGAGGGATGAAAGTTAGTAAAGAAGGAGAGTGAGAGGTGAAAGGAGGTGAAATGTAAAGTGAATTTGGAACCTATTGCGGTCTTATGTTTAATGTAAGTGCACTTTTGTATTCAGACCACTAGGTTGCGGTATCTGGTCAACAGTTATTATCACATCACTGCTGATTGTTCCTTCACACACATAAAACGGTCATTTTGCTTCCTGTTTTACATGAGCTCCATCTAATGCGGGGCTGTCACGCCAGAGTCTGACTGACTCACTGAATCAACAAGGATGAAAGCGGTCAGGTGTCTCTGGGACACTCCGTGGCGCTGGAATCTGATGGCCACGACATAACGGTTACTGGGCTCAAAGCAGAAAGGCCTGGGCATCTGGACATACCTGTTGGGTCACACAAAAAGATTATCTTAGCAGACACTCTGACATGACATTGTTCTCGTGTGAGTTGTGACACAGCCATATGGCCCTTTAAAGATGAAAAGAAATACAGCCAGAAATATAAAAGTGAAAGAAATCAAAGCGAGCCTTGTCACTAGATGCACAGACGTTGGCAGCAGCTAATGGGGATCCATAATACAAAAACACATTCACGCCCACAAACACTATAAAAACACAGATACTCACCCACAGACACTATAAAAACACAAATACTCACCCACAAACACTATAAAAACAAAAATACTCACCCACAGACACTATACAAACACACATACTCACCCACAGACACTATACAAACACACATACTCACCCACAGACACTATACAAACACACATACTCACCCACAGACACTATACAAACACACATACTCACCCACAGACACTATACAAACACACATACTCACCCACAGACACTATACAAACACACATTCACGCACACAAACACTATACAAACACACATACTCACCCACAAACACTATAAAAACACAAATACTCACCCACAGACACTATACAAACACACATACTCACCCACAGACACTATACAAACACACATACTCACCCACAGACACTATACAAAAACACATTCACGCCCACAAACACTATACAAACACACATACTCACCCACAGACACTATACAAACACACATACTCACCCACAGACACTATACAAACACACATTCACGCCCACAAACACTATACAAACACACATACTCACCCACAAACACTATACAAACACACATACTCACCCACAGACACTATACAAACACACATACTCACCCACAGACACTATACAAACACAAATACTCACCCACAGACACTATACAAACACACATACTCACCCACAGACACTATACAAACACACATACTCACCCACAGACACTATAAAAACACAAATACTCACCCACAGACACTATACAAACACACATACTCACCCACAGACACTATACAAACACACATACTCACCACAGACACTATACAAAAACACATTCACGCCCACAAACACTATACAAACACACATACTCACCCACAGACACTATACAAACACACATACTCACCCACAGACACTATACAAACACACATTCACGCCCACAAACACTATACAAACACACATACTCACCCACAAACACTATACAAACACACATACTCACCCACAGACACTATACAAACACACATACTCACCCACAGACACTATACAAACACAAATACTCACCCACAGACACTATACAAACACACATACTCACCCACAGACACTATACAAACACACATACTCACCCACAGACACTATACAAACACACATACTCACCCACAGACACTATACAAACACACATACTCACCCACAGACACTATACAAACACACATACTCACCCACAAACACTATACAAACACACATACTCACCCACAGACACTATACAAACACACATACTCACCCACAGACACTATACAAACACACATACTCACCCACAGACACTATACAAACACACATACTCACCCACAGACACTATACAAACACACATACTCACCCACAGACACTATACAAACACACATACTCACCCACAAACACTATAAAAACACAAATACTCACCCACAGACACTATACAAACACACATACTCACCCACAGACACTATACAAACACACATACTCACCCACAGACACTATACAAACACACATACTCACCCACAGACACTATACAAACACACATACTCACCCACAAACAATATACAAACACACATACTCACCCACAAACAATATACAAACACACATACTCACCCAAAAACACTATAAAAACACAAATACTCACCCACAGACACTATACAAACACACATACTCACCCACAGACACTATACAAACACACATACTCACCCACAGACACTATACAAACACACATACTCACCCACAGACACTATACAAACACACATACTCACCCACAGACACTATACAAACACACATACTCACCCACAGACACTATACAAACACACATACTCACCCACAAACACTATACAAACACACATACTCACCCACAAACAATATACAAACACACATACTCACCCACAGACACTATACAAACACACATACTCACCCACAGACACTATACAAACACACATACTCACCCACAGACACTATACAAACACGCAGTCACCCACAGACACTATACAAACACACATACTCACCCACAGACACTATACAAACAAATATACAGTAGGGACAGTGACAGGATGAAACAGGGAGGTCTGGGACCCCTTGATTGAAAGAGACAGATGAACAGTCTCTGTCAGAGGGCCTTTCTCCTCCTGCTCTTCAACACTGGTTGAACAGACGACAGAAGGAGACACAGATGGGGTAACAAAAAACCTATCCATTGTGTGTTTTTTAGATGTGCTGCATTCCACAGAAACTAATTGCACACAAATAATTGAGAACAGGCCTTTGAGTTCATAAAGAGGAGGAGTTTATACCCCACCACCCCTTTAATCGCTCTACTCTCAACAAAGACTGTGTGATCCAGTCTACCAGTCACTGTATGCCTAGTGCCCTCCTCGTTTGCCCTCTCTGCCCTCGCATCCTGTCTGACTTCTGACTCGCTGTCTGTGTTTTGGGTCACTTTGCTAATTGGTTCTGCCTGAGGCGCCAATCATAGAGCAGAATAGCAGGGGGAGCCACGGTCCAGTGAGCCAGTAAGATCCGGGCGAGGGAATGAACTCTTCGTTACACTGAAGTTAATTCTAAGGGAAGTTTCTCAATATGTATAGGTTTGTTGACCAGAGAATATCCGGGGTAGAGACCATACTAGGCAGGTAAAAACAGAGAGGTAGACCGTCAGAGAGTCTTTATTAGATGGGGTGGAGAAGGAGAGGAAGAGTTGGACTGGCCGGTCTCCATGGTGATGGTTGACAGAGTGTGAGAGAATGAGTGTGGACAAAGAGCATGCTGCAGGACAGGCGAGTCCATATACAGAGGAATGTGGTGACAGGACTATTTCCCAAAGCAAAGTTCAGAGGAACGGAACACAACAAGGTCTACATCTTTACTGCTGATAGCAGTGTACTGTATACTGTATATTACCTGTAATCAAGTACATGTTCTCCTATTCACTGTCACTGTGAACAGCCATACACACAGGGAACATTTTCTCAGCACAAATCATTCATGCGTTATCGTCTAGCAAGCTTTTATCTTAACCATCTGCAATCTCAAGGATGCACTCAGATAAATACATGTAAAAGGAACTCAGTGAACCGACAGCGACTTGCTCTCACCTAGACTGGGCGTTTTCACGGTTACTCAATCTCAATACAGTATCAATTTACTTTAACAGAAGAATGTGCTCTCACACCCATGTGTTTGGCCAGAACGAAGTTACAGGAGACAGTATATTGGCTCCTCTGTATCCTAACAGTGAAATATCCAAAATACCCCTTCAGGAATGTTGTGAAATCCTTAGTTACCAGATGATCAGCTGGATAGTAACCATTGCTAGAGGTTTAGATAATATAATAGGAGTCACTGTTAGATTTATACCTGGGTAATAAGCAAAAGACCACACACACACTGGCATACAGGTTGGCACACGTTAATGAGACATATATGGGAAACATACACAACAATTAAAACCTCTACTAAAACTCTCTCTCTCTCTCTCTCTCTCATGCACACACACACACGTACACACACGTACACACACATGCTGTTGGTATCAGTAGTACCTCCTGTTGTGCGGCAGGGTGACAGTGTAGAGCTGTTCAGTGGGAAGCAGGTTGCCACAGCGGGAGCTGGTGGGCAGCAGCAGGGAGGTAACACTCACGATGGCCTCCCAGTCCTCAGTAGACTACACACACACCCATAACAGACAGTGTTTTAAAAGGTAGGAAGCAGCATTTGTTTTACACTGTTCCATTGTTACACTGTTGCAATGTTCTTGCACTGACACTCGCCCTTGTCTTTTCTTACCAGCACAGGCTTTGCTGGTCTCTGCTTTATTGAGGAACGGTTTGACTTACTATGACTGTGATACGTGGTTGTCCCACCTAGCTATCTTAAGATGAATGCACTAAGTTGCTCTGGAGAAGAGCATCTACTAAATGACTCAAATGTAAATGTCAAATGTAATCACAATGATCAACACTGACTACCCCCTGTGGGGTAATAAAATGAGGGAGACGACATTCAGACATTTGATTTCAGATAGTGTAATCTTGTCACACTGTAATATTGTATGTTGGGCTTGAATTAAGGTGCCATTCTGAAAGTATACAGACCCCTTCACTTTTTCCACATTTTGTTACGTTACAGCCTTATTCTAAAACGGATTAAAAAATAAATATAAATATATCTATCTCTACACAATAACCCATAATGACAAAGCAAAAACAGGTTTATCACATTTATATAAGTATTGACCCTTTACTCAGTAATTTGTTGAAACACCTTTGGCAGCTATTACAGCCTCGAGACTTCTTGGGTATGACGCTACTGTCACGCCTTGGTCATTGTATTTTGTGTTTTTGGTATATGTTTGGGTAGGCCAGGGTGTGACATGGGTTTATATGTTGTGTTTCGTATTGGGGTTTGTATTAATTGGGATTGTGTATGATTAGGGGTGTGTCTAGTTAGGCTTGGCTGCCTGAGGCGATTCTCAATTGGAGTCAGGTGATTCTCGTTGTCTCGGATTGGGAACCGTATTTAGGTAGCCTGAGTTCGCGTTGTATTTTGTGGGTGTTTGTTCCTGTCTCTGTGTAGTGTTCACCAGATAGGCTGTAATAGGTTTCACGTTCCGTTTGTTGTTTTTGTATTTATTCAGTTATTTCATGTACTGCGATATATTTCATTAAAGTTATGAGTAACCTACACGGTGCATTTCGGTCTGACTCTCTTCTTACAACAGACGAACGGCGTTACAGCTACAAGCTTGGCACACCTGTATTTGGAAAATTTCGCCCATTCTTCTCTGCAGATCCTCTCAAGCTCTGTCAGGCTGGATGTTTCTGTGTTTCTGATGTTTCTGTCAAGCTCTGTCAGGCTGGATGTTTCTGTGTTTCTGATGTTTCTGTCAAGCTCTGTCAGGCTGGATGTTTCTGTGTTTCTGATGTTTCTGTCAAGCTCTGTCAGGCTGGATGTTTCTGTGTTTCTGATGTTTCTGTCAAGCTCTGTCAGGCTGGATGTTTCTGTGTTTCTGATGTTTCTGTCAAGCTCTGTCAGGCTGGATGTTTCTGTGTTTCTGATGTTTCTGTCAAGCTCTGTCAGGTTGGATGTCAGCCGCTGCACGGCTGGTTTTAGGTTTCTCTAGAGATGTTCGATCGGGTTGCTTAGGGTCGTTGTCCTGTTGGAATGTGAACCTTCGCCCCATTCTGAGGTCCTGAGCGCCCTGGAGCAGGTTTCATTCAAGGATCTCTCTGCACTTGGCTCTGTTCATCTTTCCCTCGATCCTGACTAGTCTCCCAGTCCCTGCCACTGAAAACATCCCCACAGCATGATGCTGCCACCACCATGCTTCACTGTAAGGATGGTGTCGGGTTTCCTCCAGACGTCATGCTTGGCATTCAGGCCAAAGAGTTCAATCATGGTTTCATCAGACCAGAGAATCTTGTTTCTCATGGTCTGAGAGTCCTTCAGGTGCCTTTTGGCAACCTCCAAGCGGGCTGTCATGTGCCTTTTACTGAGAGGTGGCTTCGGTCTGGCCACCATAAAGGCCTGATTGGTAGAGTGCTGCAGCGATGGTTGTCCTTCTGTAAGGTTCTCCCATCTCCACAGAGGAACTCTAGAGCTCTGTCAGACTGACCATTGGGTTCTTGGTCACATCCCTGGCCAAGTCCCTTCTCCCCTGATTGCTCAGTTTGGCCGGGTAACCAGCTCTAGGAAGAGTCTTGGTGGTTCCAAACTTCTTCCATTATTCTTCCAAGAATAATGGAGGCCACTGTCTTCTTGGGGACCTTCAATGCTGCAGAAATATTTTTGTATCTGAGCCTCGACACAATCCTGTCTCGGAGCTCTACGGACAATTCCTTCGACCTCATGGCATGGTTTTTGCTCTGACATTTACTGTCAACCGTGAGACCTTATATAGACAGGTGTGTGTCTTTCCAAATCATGTCCAATCAATTGAATTTACCACAGGTAGACTCCAATCAAGTTGTAGAAACATCTCAAGGATGATCAATGGAAACAGGATGCACCTGAGCTCAATTTCAAGTCTCCTAGCAAAGGGTCTGAATACTGATGTAAGTAAGGTATCTCTGTTTTATTTGTAATACATTTGCAAGCATTTCTAAAAGCCTTTTTTCACTTTCATTATGGGGTACTGTGTGTAGATTGATGAGGAAAACAATTAATTTAATCAATTTCAAAATGTGTCTGTAACGTAACAAAATGTGAAAAAAATTCAAGGGGTCTGAATACTTTCTGAATACACCATATATGGTTAATTGTGGGGAAGACATGGAGGAACTCTGAGAGTGTACCTCTGGCTCATAGCGGATCATGATGTCATACTCCATGGCATGGGGGATGTCGTCTATTGTGAAGACCAGTCCAGCGCCATCCTTGACCCGGGCAAAACCAGGCCCAGTCCAGGTGACCATGTGACCCTGAGATCTCTCCCTGTGAACACTCCTTACATCAGGCTGGAACACACACATAGAAGATGACCCGTGAACAAACCCGATTAACTGGACCCTCACAGTCAACAGGTGTACATTCCTGCCTGCATACTGAACTATGCCAACAAGAGGAGTCAAATGAACAGCATCTAAAACAGCCCTGTTTTGTCATCCTTGACAGGTAATCTAGTCTGTGGTGGAGGAGAGAGACTATCCAGGGAGCAGGTTAAACAAACACATACCTGTATGGACCGTATGGGTGGACTCAGATTCCTGCTGTCAACAGCCCACCCCATAACCACCTGACTGGTCTATGGAATATGTCTGTGTGGAGACATTCTCCACTATCTCTACCATGCGCGGGCCACTTTCACTGAGATATATCAGCAGAGCTCTTTAAAGTGCATTGAAAAACCTAAACATCCCAATCGCTCTGTATGTGATAATGTAATCATTCAACCGATATGAAAGCGCTTTGACGTGGTTCAAGGCAAAGGGAAATCAGAGGGAACCATAGAGGTCAGTAGTAGTATTTATTTATATGAAGGGAACAGACAGTGAGTGTTACCGTTTGCTGCAGCTGGCGGATGCGTCTCAGTGCTGCCCTCTGCTGCTGGGTGGTGGCGATGCGTCTGTGGCGTCTGTGTCTCCTCAGCTGGTTGTTGAGGTGCTCCACACAGTCAACCTCAGCCTGGGGCCTGGCCTTGCCCTGGGGAGAGGAGAGGTGGAGGAGAGGATTAGTTCAACTGATTTACTGACTACCGACTTTATAGACTTATCGTACATGCCTTGCTAGGAGCAGAATAGCTGTACCTTGGCTAGGCTGAAACGAGTGACCGTGAGGATATTAAATGGAAACTTTTACATTCATTCCAACAGAGAGAGAGAAAGAGAAAGAAAGAAAGAAAGAAAGAAAGAATAAAGAAAGAGAGAGAGAGAGGGTGCATGTATGTGGGAGAGAGAGAAAGAGGCAGAGAGCTGTGGCTTTGTGTGTGTGTGTGTGTGTGTGTGTGTGGCAGGCAGCACTAACTCTCTGTGACAGGCTGGCATCTCCTCTACCGTCTGATCTTTTTCCGGGTCACTTCAGCTCTGGGCCAGTGTCATAGCTCTGAGTGTCTGTCTATGAGCTACTGTGCTCCGCTCTGTCTGCAGGCCCACTGCACACTACTACTGTAGCTAACAGACAAAACATACGCCAGCCAACACTCGCTGATCTGACCTCTGATATACACAACACGCTGCCACCCTCATCTAATGCAAGGTCGCCCTCAAAAGAGTACAGTTTGAATGATGCTACGAAATCTGAGAAAACCTGATCAATCAATCAATCAATCCAATGTATTTTATAAAGCCCTTTTTACATCAGCAGTTGTCACGAAGTGCTTTACAGAAACCCGGCCTAAACAGCAAGCGATGCTGAAGCACAAGCACAATGGCTAGGAAAAACTGCCTAATCTAGGAAGAAACCTAGAGAGGAAGCAGGCTTAGAGCTGATGCTAAGCATGAACGGATGACGTGTCAATAAAAAGAGACACCAGGAAATCAGAACATATAATCAGTATCATGTCAGCTAGAGAGAGAGGGGATGTGGTGCAAGAGAGAATAATATTTATTATCACATGACCACTCCTGACCCCTGATCCCTGACACCACATTATAATAAATCAAGTTTTCAAAAGTGACAACACACTAACCCCTGAGTTCAGCTACTGCATGACCCACAATCCCCTGGTCCTGCACTCTATTGTACTCTACAAACAGATTCCTACATAGTATATCTCATACTTTCACATTCCTCATTTAAATTTATCTTTTGCCGGGGATGTTGAGGCTTGTCCTGGGGGAAGTGAGGAGACAGGAGGTATGATATGAGATAATATAACAGAGGCCTGCTGCCTGCAGCCGTTGTCTGTCTGTCTGTCTGTCTGATGTGTTCTGTTCTGTTCCAGCAACTGTCTGGGTGAGTAGGGAGGGGGCCTGTACACGCAGCAGGTAATCTGATTGAGCAATCTTACTCTCACATGGGTTGAAGGACAGAGAGGAGTGTAAACCCCTTTACCTGTGGGAGCCAGACTATCAGTACCTTCCATAGTCCACACACACACACGCACGCATGCACGCACGCACGCACGCACACACACACACACTACTCCTGAGCCGTGGGTCTGCCCACACAGAGACACATTCTCCTGGTCTGATACCCATCTCTCTGGCTCTGCCTGTACCTGCCAGGCACAGCTAAACGCAGTCAAACATCACAACAGGACCCAGATACAGATACAGACATCAGATAGTGTTCCACACAGAGACTTAGCAGAACCGACACAGACATACAGTTTCTAATCCACTACGAACGACCTTGAATATGAAATAATACAGTGAAATCTCCTTATGTTAACAACTTGTGCCCAAGACCAAACATGGAAAAGTTGAGTCTGAAAACCACATCGCACTGATATAGAATCACAAGGTCGGAGAGTATATCAATGAAAGGTGCTTACACACACTATTTAAAGCTCAAGAGAAAGTACCAAATCCACAGAAAGACCTTTCACTTCCTAACAGTGCTACAAATAAAGACTTAACATATTCCAAGGCAAGGACATAATATTCAAGGTTTGGACATTTAGCAGTGAAGCAGGCGAGAGCTGTGAACAGCAAACACTGGTATGCTTTTAAGGACTAAATTCACACTAGACTATACTCAATTTACATCTATCAATAGTGCCCTATCGTACAGTTGTTCTGTTTGCACTGTGTGTGCTCACCGGGAGGCTGTGGTCACTAGGGGAGTGGCCAACGGCGTCCTCTGCCTCGTATTTGTAGTAGTCCAGGGGGGCACAGAAGTACCCAGGCTGCACGTCAGAGCACTGACGACCAATCAGGTGCCTCCTACAGTCACACTGGCCATTTTCAACCATACACCTGTGTACAGACAGACATACAGTACACACAGACATCATAGCCAGGTTCATTCACAACTCACCAGTCAAAAAACGGTAAGAAAGATAGGCACGTACGATTATTCCATTTAACACCTAATAATGAAGACTTGTACCACACTAAGTGCTAAGTCCCGTTCAGTGTCATTAATCATACACACACACACACACACACACACACACACACACACACACACACACACACACACACACACACACACACACACACACACACACACACACACACACACACACACACACACACACACACACACACACACACACACACACACACACACACACACACACACTGGGAGAGAGAGAGAGAGAGAGAGAGAGAGAGAGAGAGAGAGAGAGAGAGAGAGAGAGAGAGAGAGAGAGAGAGAGAGAGAGAGAGAGAGAGAGAGAGAGAGAGAGAGAGAGAGAGAGAGAGAGAGAGAGAGAGAGAGAGAGAGAGAGAGAGAGAGAGAGATAAGCAATTCTCCTGAAACGTCAGACGTACCTGTTGCTGTAGGCTCCACCAAAGTCACAGTCACAGGCTCGGCAGCCTGCTAGGTCATTACCAAGACCCCAGTACTCCGGCTAAAGGAGAGGACACACACAACATGGTGACCGCATCCTCAGAACCGAAACGCAATCCTTACAAGATGGAAGATGAGGCATCAGAATAGGTACGGCTTGTGAGATGGTAGACGATGGGTCTATAAAGAGCACAGGGCCAGTCTTACCAGACACTGGTTGCAGTAGCGGCCTGTGACGTATCTCTTACAGGAGCAGTCCCCACTGATCTGGTCACATGGTTCTCCCAGCATTATGGTCCCACGAGGGTCACAGTTACACGCTGAGAGAAACAAACAGTAGACACATATATGGTTTACACTGTCTGCGGCAACACACACACACACAGAGATGCATACACAGGTTAAGGTATACACACTCACGTTGGCAGCCCTGTGGGTCGTTGTGGGCCAGGCCATAGTAACCCTCCTTGCAGTAGTCACAGCGGGTGGCCTTAACGTTGAGCTTACAGCGGCACTGCCCGGCGATCATGCCCATGTCCAGGTCTGTGTGGCTGTCACACACACCTCCCTCCATGGAGCCCACAGGATCACAGTCACACGCTGGGGAGAGGGAGAGTGTGAATAGGACGATAGAGAGAGACCGAGAAACTGTCACACAATGAGAGTGGTGTGCAGAGAGACCACGATGGGTCAAAAGTGAGTCGCCCATCTACACTGTTTTACCATAAACACATGGTATGTGGTATGCAGACAGCAGAACATTAGATTGAAGTATTCTACTCCAGGTTTGCTCACCAGTACAAGCGGCGGGGTCTCTGATGTCCCTGCTGGGGTCCTTGTAGTAAAATGGTTTACACATCTCACAGTTGCGTCCCATGGTGTTGTGGAGACAGTGGTCACAGACGCCACCGCCGGCATTGCCCGTGGCCAAGTAAACCGCCATGTCAAAGTGACAGTGGTTGGAGTGGCCGTTACAGTTGCATTCTAAGTAAAGAAGCAAAAAAAATCACAAACATCAGAAATGGTGCAGCATGTTGTTTCTGCGGCTGTGTGTATCCTGTAGTGTTACGTCTACGTCTACTGTAGGGTTGGACAACATCGACAGATTCCTCCCACTCCAAGTGAGTAAAGTTTAGTCTCACCTCTACATGTGTGAGGGTCGTTGGCCTCGGCTGGGCTCCAGGCCAGGTCGTTGTGGAAGTCTCTGCAGCGTTCACAGTTTAACCCCTCAGTGTTGTGTTTACACACACATCGCCCATGGATCTGACCAATCACAAAAAGAAAACATGACAGCTGCCATTGTCTCTTGGACATTTACCACAGTCATCGGTATATGCAATGACCAAGGGTTTCCACACAGAGACAACATGCGACATTTTCATTTTTGTCATTTAGCAGAGGCTCTTATCCAGACAGATTTACAGGAGCAATTAGGGTTAAGTGCCTGGCTCAGGGGCACATCGGCAGATTTTACCAGCGACATTTGAGTTACTGGCCCAAAGCTATTAACCGCTAGGCTAGCTGACACAAACCGAGGTGTAAAAAGAGTTGGAGACTGGATATTTTCTATGCCTCGGTCCTACCCACCATGCCACTGTCCCTGGCATCAACCCCTGGCACGGGGGAACACTCTGAGGCGTGTCCGTAGCAGAAGCAGCTGCCCCTCACCACCAGCTCATACAGGGAGTAGTAGTACTTCTGCAGAACGTCAGAGCGCCGGTCCAGCAGGTTATCTCCCAGGGTGTGCAGCTTGGTGAAGTTGATCCGCAGGTTGGTGATCCGCAACAGCTCTACCGAAAAAAGGGATGTTCACACAAATCTTTCATTATGCCAATTAATGGAGTCCCAAAAAATTGAGCGTTTTTAGGTTACTTCCAGTAGTCCTCAGATTGTCCTCTTAATTGATCTAATTTCCCAAGTATTTGCCTCACCTTGAATCTCCAGACTGTATGGGTCTTTCACATGTATGGCAGGGTCGAGGACTTTATAAATTACCTGCAAGAGAAAAGAGAGTAAACGAGAGTCATCGCACAGCTCAGATAATCAGCAAATGCACATTTCTTCATCTACAGAAGGAAACTCCATCATTGTCCCTAACTCGCTTCATGGCCTCACCTCTCCTTCCGTGGAGGGCTCGATGTCAGAGTATCTCTCCTCACAGATCACATCATTGATGTAGTGGAGGGCGTGGCCGGGCACACGTGGGAACGTCTTGGTGCAGTTGTAGGCAAAATAACGGTACGGTCTCCAGGAGCGACCAAAATCAGCCGAACGCTCGATCAGCATGGCTGCCGGTCGGAATGTCTTCGGAAAAAGAGGTGGAACAGCCGGAACAGAATTCAGGAACGGCTGGCACTTATTCAGAATGATTTATGTGACAGTTATTACAAGTCTGTTCTATTGGTAGTAATATGTTTGGAGATAGTTTGGATTCCTGTCTCTTGGATATTACTCATCAAATTCCTGAGCTGGCATCAGACAGCAGCACACACACACATACTCTCACCTTAAACTTCATGATGAGGTGAGTGAAGTGGAATTCTGCCTCCAGATTGAGTCTGATACTGACACCCTCCTCTCCTGTAGGGAATAAATCACACAAAACATAATGAGAGATTATTACAGCTGAGACACACACACACACACACACACACACACACACACACACACACACACACACACACACACACACACACACACACACACACACACACACACACGGCAAACCAGTCTCTCTCTCTCTCTCTCTCTCTCTCACACACACACACACACACACACACACACACACACACACACACACACACACACACACACACACACACACACACACACACACACACACACACACACACACACACACACACACACACACACACACACACACACACACACACACACACACCGTTGACGGACTGCCACCATGTGAGGTCTTCGTTGCTGTCCTTGAGTTGGATGACGTTCTCCACGCGGTGACTGTTTTTGTGGTAGTACGGGTCATAAGGCCGCTGAGAGTTACACGCAAAACACTTGTCCAATTCCTACAGGGAGACATAATCAGAAGGTGTAACAGTATGTTTACACCAGATGACCCCAATTGGGATTTGTTTACTTGTGTGTGATACAGTAACACTGACTTAAATAGACATGTTCCTTCAATTACGACATTCGGTTGACGTGTGTATCTAGGACATTGACACCACCAACAGGAAAACCCTTGTTGCCTATGGAAACTCGAAATGTAGGTCGGCCACCCATTTGCAAGTCACAATGGCAGCTAGCGGGACCGGAGCCAGGCAGTGGTAACATGGTCCCCTGGATCATAGTCTTAATTACTGTGGAGCGGATTGGGTGGATAGTGACCGGGCAGAGAGGACGTGAGGGGGGTATGGAAAACAGCCAGAGCCGGGTCTCTTAACTAGCTTGTTGTTAAGGGAGATTACGCCTCTAACAACACTTATGTGAAAGGATTGCGGGGAGAAATCAATAGGAAAGCATAAAGTGTGTATAAGTAGGTGAGTTCCCCAACACATGCACATGACTGTCCCACCAGCTTTAAACCCTAAATCTCCTTTTCACACCCTCATTTAGGACCTCGTCTTATAAAAGTATTCCCCTCTTCAAGCTAAGGCTACCATCTTACACTGATCCTCCATCGCCAAACCTCTCTGCCTCTCCTCACATCTTAGACGTATTGACCTCCCATTAGTCAAGCTCGGCGGACACTCAAATTATAACTAGCACTCATCAGCACTCATCTAAGACATTGATTTGACTGATCTTCATTGACACAGGAAGATGGTGGCTTATGAGTGTCTCAGCCTACTGGCTCCATCCTCCTCCCCCATGCTCCCCCATCCTCGATCCAGTGGGCTAGCGTTAAAGCTTTAGTTCCAGTCCATCAGGTGGGTCGTGGGGCCAGACGGGAGCCCCTCTGATGGAGAGTCATAACAAACAGCCCATAGGAAGATTACTGCAGATCAGTCCCCAGCCCTGGACTTGGTCCAGACACTACACTGACATCATCAGATTACTGTAGGACCAGCCACTACACTGACATCATCAGATTACTGTAGGACCAGCCACTACACTGACATCATCAGATTACTGTAGGACCAGCCACTACACTGACATCATCAGATTACTGTAGGACCAGCCACTACACTGACATCATCAGATTACTGTAGGACCAGCCACTACACTGACATCATCAGATTACTGTAGGACCAGCCACTACACTGACATCATCAGATTACTGTAGGACCAGCCACTACACTGACATCATCAGATTACTGTAGGACCAGCCACTACACTGACATCATCAGATTACTGTAGGACCAGCCACTACACTGACATCATCAGATTACTGTAGGACCAGCCACTACACTGACATCATCAGATTACTGTAGGACCAGCCACTACACTGACATCATCAGATTACTGTAGGACCAGCCACTACACTGACATCATCAGACTACACTGACATCATCAGATTACTGTAGGACCAGCCACTACACTGACATCATCAGATTACTGTAGGACCAGCCACTACACTGACATCATCAGATTACTGTAGGACCAGCCACTACACTGACATCATCAGATTACTGTAGGACCAGCCACTACACTGACATCATCAGATTACTGTAGGACCAGCCACTACACTGACATCATCAGATTACTGTAGGACCAGCCACTACACTGACATCATCAGATTACTGTAGGACCAGCCACTACACTGACATCATCAGATTACTGTAGGACCAGCCACTACACTGACATCATCAGATTACTGTAGGACCAGCCACTACACTGACATCATCAGATTACTGTAGGTAGGACCAGCCACTACACTGACATCATCAGATTACTGTAGGACCAGCCACTCCACTGACATCATCAGATTACTGTAGGACCAGCCACTACACTGACATCATCAGATTACTGTAGGACCAGCCACTACACTGACATCATCAGATTACTGTAGGACCAGCCACTACACTGATCATCATCAGATTACTGTAGGACCAGCCACTACACTGACATCATCAGATTACTGTAGGACCAGACACTACACTGACATCATCAGATTACTGTAGGACCAGTCACTACACTGACATCATCAGATTACTGTAGGAAGATACAGGAAGTGACCAGTATAGCTGCATTTGTTACAAAATGAATTGAACAGGCAAATGTTTTTTTTATCATACTTTCTTGTGCACATGTCACTACAGTTGTTATAAAAAGAAGACCAGGAGCGGTGGAATGTTTAGAACGGATTGAGACATGGGGTATTTGGTGTGGGCCGGTGAAGTAGCAGTTGAGTGATTTGACTGACAGATGATAGTTCCCACCTGGAGCTACAGTATGAGGGGCTGTCACTATGTCCCGCCCTGCGCTAAGAGCCATTCCACAGTCACCACCTGTCAATCATGTAACCCTATAACACTCCACAATGTGTTGCCGTATCTGTTGCCCACAATGAGGTAGAACACATACATGCAGACTTCAAGTCAACATGTGTCAGGGATGGAGGGATGTAGGGAGGGGTGAGAGGAGGGAGGGAGGCAGGATGCGCTGTACACCTGGGACATTGAGACATTGGGAGGCTTGGCAGTCAAGGGGGACACGCTTAGAGATGGAAACAGACAAGCCCCTCACCCCACTGGATATCCTGACTTCTACTGAGAGACATGACCAATTGTGGGGTTTGGTAAGACAGATAATGGGGTCTTATTTCCAGCACAGGTTTAGGTTCAAGTCCAGGTGTGTGTGTGTGTGTGTGTTCTCACCTGCAGGTGGCTGACTATGCAGTAGTGTTCAGGCCCATGAAGACCACAAGTGGAGGTGGCGCTGAGATTAATGGCTCGGCCAATCAACAGGTTGCCTGTTGCTGGGTAACAGCTGCCCTCCATGCAGCCATGCGGGCTGGAAGGGAGCTGCTGTCCCACAACACTCAGAGCTGAGGGGGGATTGAGAACAAGGGAAGAGGAAGGAAAATAACACAAAACACCTCCAGATTAGTTCCTATATAATTTATAAAGCATATGGATTGAAGAGTTTAATATTATGGAGATCGGAGACATAAAGAAATGACATATACACAGTTATACTCAGGTATCATGTTATATTTGCGGTCTGTAAAGAGAACTTAAGGGTAATGACTTCATGCTTCGTGACTGGAGACAATGGGCTTGTCTTTCCACAGGAGTGATATCTGTATCACTAAGAGCATAGTGTTTACAGTGTTCAGTCAGCAGGCAGGACCAGAGGATGAGCTCACTCTGCATACAGCCACTCCTGTACGCTACGCTAGGTGCGTTACAGTCCCACCCTGCCTGGGAAATCACAGGAAAACATCTCATCTACCATCTACAGTGGTTACTGGGTTACTACTAGCGTTGGGGAGTAACAAAATACATGTAACAGGATGCCATATTTTCTATGTAAACGCAGTAACTGTTTTCCGTTGCAGATCTGTAGTAATTGTCATGACAGACAGGGCAGATAGAGTCTGTGTCAAGTTAACTAATGTAAATTGAAAAGGTTGTGCGCTACTGGTACGAAGAGAGCAGTGAGTTGTGATCAGGCGCACTTTTATTTGGCAACAGCACAAAAGACAGACGCAACTGTGTCCAAAATCCTCCAGCCACAGGTAAAAGTCAATAAGTGCGAAAACACTCACAAATATACAAATATATGACAAATACATACAACGGGTCGAAATACGATACCCGGGAAAAAAACTGTCTGGCGCATCACACTAAACACGTAACAAAATAATTTCACACAAAGATATGGGGGGAAACAGAGGAATAAATGCATGCAGTGTGACTAGGGAATGTAAACCAGGTGTGCAGGGAACAAGACAAAACAAATGGAACAATGAGAAAATGGAGCGGCGATGGCTAGAAAGCCGGTGACGTCGACCGCCGAACTCCGCCTGAACAAGGAGAGGAGCCGACTTCGGCGGAGGTCGTGACAGTAAATAATGGTATCACATCAGGTTACATAAGGGTCGTTCCATTTCCATCCCTTTTTGAGCACCCCTTTTGTTTTGAACAAAACTTTATACATATTTGCCCACGGTAGAAATGGTCAGAAAGTCACTTTTTGGACCTGAATACCAAAACATTTAGGAGATATAGATGTTCAAAGTTGACCTTTTTTTGCATACCCCACCCTTAGCCTGGCTGACACGACTCACATGGTGAGCGAGGAAGACCTGGTCTGGACAGGAGGCCATTGTAAATGCAGTATTCGGTCAGAGTTGTGCTTATTTCTGGCTGAGCTTTGATCAGTTCTCTGAGATGTAAAATGTTTTCCTGGGGGGTTGAGACCTCACGTTTTGTTGGATTTCAAAATCCAACAGTTGTATTGGAAGGGGGTGGCTCTCAGGCGTATGCGGCTGCCCATGTGGGTGTTTGAGTGAGAAAGACACAAAGGAGAACCAATCAGTAAAAAAGCACAGCCCCTTTCATTATCCATGCATCATCTCGACAACGTCAAAACAGCCTTTCCGGACTCTGAGGTCAGGAGACCTACCATGAGAAATCCAACGTCTTCAACCCTGGAAAAGTCTGATACCATTTAAAGCTTACAAACTATTTCACATTTTCTTGAAACAAATGTTATTTTTAATACAAATAATATCATTGTTTTACCTTTAACATCAATTATGTAAAAACGCATAAACTACGATATTCTTCATTTTCGCAAATGTTGTAGCTTAGACTATGCTACAGTTGTTAGTGTTTTTCCCATCATCGGTTGAGACACAGCATGCTCTTGAATAGGATGGGTGTCATCTTTTGGCTGATAAATGTACTGAAACGGGAACAAAAATAAAATGTTTACTTTCAAATGGTGGTACAAAGATGATTGGAAGTCCACACATGTTGACTTGAATGGGAATATCAGTTGTTTTAAATTATAATTTCAATCTTCCATAGGAAATCTATTGAAATCGTAGAAGGAACATTCCTATTTAAGTTGACGGTTGGCGGACCGTATTCAAGAGCATGCATGTGTCTCAACCATTTATCTTTTCCAGTAATGAAGACATGGATGCTTTATGGTAGGGTGGGGTATGCAAAATGGGTCAACTTTGAGCATCTATATCTTTCAGTCTGCATTCTTGTAATAAAACGTCAGCTTATTTTTCCCGCAAACACATGCTTGTGAATATTTCCTGAAATCTTTCCCGGACTAGCTGTCTTGGTTTTCTGATTTCTGATTGATATTTTATATCTAAGATTATACCTCTGGCAGTAGTGTTGTCTACGTTATTTTCTGCATTAACAAATTCTCATGTTTGTTATGTATATACAAGCCAAGGTTCTTGATTTTTAAGTAGCCTTGCTAAAACAACCAGAGGTATTTGTAAGGTGTCATGTAGGATGCCAATTTTTTGTTTTGTTTTTTGTTTTTTACATGCTCTACTTGTTGACCATCACTAGAGAGGGTATGACACGAAATATGGGACCTCTAGCCCTTCGGGAAGTATGGTTAATATTGTTTTTGAAATAACTGACTGGGCCGGAAAAATAAATAGCCGCGCACCTGGTAACCCAAAAATAATCTCCTCATTTAAAGTAGTCACCTCGCAAGGTGTTTCAAGGTAGGAACCTAACAAATAAAATATCAGAAATTGCACTAAGTCCAACTCTGGGCCTGGTGATTGGGGAAATGGGCCAACAAAAAAAAGGGGACAGAGCAGCTAACCTCCACAGAGGCTGACTAAAATCTAGACCTCTCTTTTCCCTGTATCTCTTCAACATTTAGTATACATGTTTCTAATTGTATTTCTCATGCGCCGCCCTTTGATTGTTATAATTGTTTCACAAATTCCCTTTGTGTACTTTGTATTGTTTCGTGACTGGGTCAACTTTGAGCACCTCTGTCTCCTAAATGTTTTGGCACTCAGGTCCAGAAAGTAACGTTCTGACCACTTCCACCATCAGCAAATATGTCTGGAAAGTTTTGTTCAAATCAAAAGTGGTGTGGTCAAAAAGGGATTGAAATCTAATGGACAAGGGTCAAGTTGCTTTACTGCCCTTAAGCCAGGAGTCTGAGGTGAACATTGAAGAGAGGTAAATAAATCACTGATTCGCCTAAGCTGTCTCTAGGACACTGGTTGGACTCTCTCACATACTACTGCTAGTGCTGCTTCGGGCTCCTCACAGCTGAATGGTGGCTGTTAAAATAGAGACAATACATGTTGTTGTTGTCGTTATTGCGACCTCATCTTTAACGCACTGCCATAACCTGTGAACTATGAACTGCACAGCTCCTTCTGCACCTGGAGGAGACCCTTGTGTTCAAGGTAGCTGCTGTTCAGAATGGGGCCAGGGCCACTGCAGAATTGCCCTATTATTACACCCTGTTGTCCCTCTCACCCACGTAAATGTTGTCTACACGTCACTGACTCTGAAAACCCACTCTCGTCATGGTTGAGAGCAACGAGAGAGGAAGCGAGAGTGATTGAGTGAGGGGAATAAAAAATAGAGAGGCAGCTTGAGATGTGTAAAGAGATACAGAGATCGCTGGGGCCCCTTTCAACATCAGAGGCCCAGGTGACATCAAACACACAGCATGTTGGGACACGACGGAGGTGGAAGGTGTGATGTGGAATTAAAAACATCCTGTGTTACCCATGAGAAATGAAGTATATCATATTTCCCATAGACACCCAGTCATTAGGGCATGATAAGGAGAACCAAGTAAATATAGGGCCGAGTCTGAAATGTCTAAGTGGAAATTACAAGCTTCAGAAACCTTCTCCTGCAACAGGGTGATCAAATGAAGATCCTTTACCTGTGCTATGAGTTGGCCCCTGTTGAAGTCAAATATTTAACTGAAGCAGATTCCCTGAATTCCAGTAAAGGAGAAGTAAAGCATTCACACAAGGCAATATGCCACTGGGCCTTGATTAACCTGAGACATCCAGCTACTCGCACACATGTACAGGTACAGTAAAGCTGCAGTTAAATCAAAGTGTGACCTTTGGAATGTTGATATCTGCACATATCCGACTCTCCCTGGGCAAACAGAAAAGTCTGTTTAGGAGTGCTGTACATTAGCCCACAGAGAATACCTGAAGCTCACCAGAGATGTAGGACAAAGATAGCGGGGGGGTGGGAGTGACTGTGACGCTTAGGACCCCTCCCTGGCTGTGACAAGCTATATCTGACCGTGATGCAGAGCCTAATGGCTTCTCTAAGCTGCAATGTGGGCGTGTCGCATGACTGGACATTTGAAGGGGCAATCTTCTGTATCTCAGTGTGTTGAATTGTCCACCTCACTATGATGACAGTATGTGGTGTTGGAGTTATATCTTCCCTTATGACTATTTTCTCACCGATGTTGAAATATATAGTGCACCTAGTCTGAGTTTTGGCTGATAATTACAAGGCACCACTGCAAACGGGTGCTCTGTTTGCAGACAACACACAAATATCATTTTTCTAAATAGCTCTGACTTCTTAGACTTGACAGTGATGTCAAGCCCCCTCCTCTCTGGTGGGTGATACGATATCTGTAATATATCCTTTACCTTGTTTTCTCCTGCACCGACTAGCAAAGAGAACGTGTGTGCATGTATGTATGTGTATGTGTGTGTGTGCATGTGTTGTGTAAGAGTGTATTTGGGGAGGGCCCTGGTAAAGCCACCCCAGGGTCTGCTTTCACCTACTCTGTTATTTCATTCATCTGTCTCCCCCCCCCCAAAATGACAACAATAACGAAAACATACACTTCAAAGACCATTTCAAATCCGACCTAAGCACCCATTGTTTAACACACAGTCGACCAGTGTAGACGCTGTTGTCCCTTCTGCTCAACGCCTCTTCATGTTTTATTCTTAAAACTCAAGGTACAGCTGCTCACGAAAATCACTGAGGAAATAGACACATATAAAGTAAATCTACCATTTACATCACGGGGTCTCAAGTAGCACCTTTTGAGCTCATTCCTGACGACATGTGTGAGAACGTTACTGTTAGATCGGGTCCTAATGCTAACGTATTGGAGCGTGCAGAGAAAAACACAGGGCTTTCGTAGGGTTCAAAACTGCTGTTGACAACAGCTGGTTTCTCAGTCTGATTAGAGCGTTGGTCAAGCACGTGTCTGTACACCGCCCGCCACGTAGCTATACACACACACACACACGCATGCCGAAGAAGGAAGGCGTAGGCAGACACACACTTGCCTAACATCCCTTCTCCCTTCTGTCCCGGGCGCTACAGTAAAAATGCAGGGAGACTGCAAGAGGGGAAACGTGTATTTATTAAGAAAAACATTCCAGGTGTCAGACACAGACTGTTCCAAACACCGCCCCATCCCACAATGCCCCTGTGCAGAGGTAGAACATGTGTGTTGGAGTGTGGAGGGCCCGTCCAACATGCTCTGTGGTGCTTATCGCTATACGGGCTGGGACAGGGGACCAGGGAGGGCAGAGGAACCAGGCTTAGGCAGTCAGGCTGACAGCATATGGATCCTCCACGCTACTGGGCTTCAGTAGTATAGCTGTCTTTCCTCTGGGAGTCCAGGCTTAATCCACACACTACCTGACACTTTCTCAGCCACTGGAATGGAGCACTGAGCTGAGCAGTGAATCCATTGTCTGTCAGAGCTGCTATGGCTAGGACCTATCAACCTCTGTTCCCTTCTACTGGATCTAACACTGTTAACTGTGCTCAGAGATCATCTCTCCATAGGCTATTCATCAGTTGGTCCACTGCTCTCATAACTGTCATTGTTGCCCCATATCCAATAACAGCAGCTCCTACAAGCTGTCTCTGAATCCTCACTCCCTATTTAAAAAAAAAACATTTTATTTAACTAAACGAATAAGTTTAGAACAAATTCTTATTTTACAATGACAGCCTACCCCAAACCATTCCCCTAACCCGGACAACGCTGGGCCAATTGTGCACCACCTTATGGGACTCTCGATCACGGCCGGTTGTGATACAGCCCAGGATCGAACCAGGGTCTGTAGGGATGTCTCAAGCACTGAGATGCAGTGCCTTAGACCGCTGCGCCACTCAGGAGCCCAAGTGTACTGGTCAAGCATACAGTATCAGAGCTCCAGTGATCTGTTGGATTTGAATCCAGTCCCTTCAGGTCCCTCTCTTCTCTGTCACCATATTCCAGTAAGTGGAATGGCCTCCCAGCACTAAAGCCCAGTGTGTCACTCACGATACTGTCATCATTAGACAATCCCATGAATTGATGGATTGTGAGTCGGATAACTATAGGGGGCCGTGCTGTGATTGGAAGACCTGTACACATTCTCACTGATGGTTAATTTAACATTGAACAGGACCAGTGGGGGCTGCTGAGGGGAGGATGGCTCAAAATAATGGCTGGAATAGATTAAATGGAATGGTATCCAAAACATAGCTTTCATGTGTTTGATACCATTCCATCCATTAAACTCCATTCCAGCCATTATTATGAGCCATCCTCCCCTCAGCAGCCTCCACTGAACAGGACACAGTCTAGAAAATATCCTGTTCTGTATTGATTGTACAGTAGGGCAGAACATAGCAAAGCACCAATTGATACTGATTGAAGGTAAGAGCTAACACTTTCACACACTTCCAATAGATGTTTCCCAGTTACGGTCATTAACAGAGAATATGACCCAGATTCCTGACTGCAGGGGAGTGAGGAGAAAAGGGCACATATCCCAGAATACCTAGCAGTCTGAACTTTGTGCCAGTGCCACCCAGGGAAGGAGGGAGAGGGAGGGTTTAAGAAAATCACAAGACCCGGTAATCTGTCTTTAACTGGATTAGAGTTCCTGGGAAAGAAACGATGACGCCCAGGTGGAAGAAGAGAGGAGTGGTGAACGGCTGTCTGGCTCCTGGGCTGGGAGGGCAGACAGACAGTAGTCACCGGAACACACTTTATACCTCACTGGCTGCATGTACTGTATGTGTGTGTGGACTGGACTCCTCTGTCAAAACACACCTCAGTCACCAATGAACCCTGAAGAGGCCCATTCTGACAACCATACAGAGACAAGAGCTGCTGCTAATAACCTATCATTTGCCAGACATTCCAGAAATGCCCCAAATTCTGTTGGATTTAAATAAGAGAATCTTACCCTGTGAGATTACTGAATATTGTACCTTTATTTAACTAGGCAAGTCAGTTAAGAACAAATTCTTATTTTCAATGACGGCCTAGGAACAGTGGGTTAACTGCCTGTTCAGGGGCAGAAGGGCAGATTTGTACCTTGTCAGCTCAGGGGTTTGAACTTCCAACCTTCCGGTTACTAGTCCAACACTCTAACCACTAGGCTACCCTAGGTTGTGTTACATGACCAGAGAAGTTGAAAAAGAATCATTCAGAGCATCAAAGCTTTCAGTGCTCACTGTTCTGGCATCTTAAGTTATGGTGGTGGAACACTGTCATACAGAGGGAACCCCTGAATTCTGTCATTCTCAGGTTCCATCCATTCAACCCTGGTTGTCAAGATATTTTACAGAGAACTCCAATACCTTTTGTGTGTTGTATAGCAATTACCTCATACATTACGTAAACAACGGGTGGAGTTGCAAGTGCAAAGCTATACAGAACCATTACTGAACAGCTGTCTGAGGAGTGGCTCCTCTTTTGTAGTAAGAGACTGGTGAAAGTCAGCAGAACAATGGCAGCAACACAGTAAAGCAGAGACAAATCCCTTCTCTACATAAAACCTGCGCTGTGCTGCGCTGCTCTGGAGGAAACACCATACACACCTGCGGTTTGTACATCACGTCAGACTTTATTTGAATCTTTTAGTACGTGTGTTTCTAAAATGTGTCAAGACATCACATCAATGGCTGTCTATAGATATTAATATATTATATATATATATATATATATTAATCTGCATCGTTGGGAAGGGTTCATTAGCAAGCATTTCACAGTTAAAGCTGCAATAGGTAACTTTTTGGGAGACCCAACCAAATCCACATAGAAATGTGAGTTATAGATCTGTCATTCTCATTGAAAAAAGTCTATGAAGCGTTAGATCTGTTCTACTTGTGCTATTTCTATGCTTCCCGGTCTTAAGTTAGGTTTTTACGTATTTTAGTTTCAGTTTTGTACACCAACTTCAAACAGCTGAAAATACAATATTTTGGGTTATGGAAAAAATATTTCACAGCGGTTTATATTGATTATAATGATTATCTACACTATACTTGCTTGTTTTGTCACATAAACTGAAATTAGGAAAACGATTAGAAATTAGAAAAGATTTAGCAACCAGGAAATATCTTTAACTCTCCACGCTTTGTATTTGGTGCATGTGACAAATCAAATTTGATTGATTTGAGGAAAGTGGTGCATCAGTCTGTATGTGCAACTGCTGCAGGGCACAGAGACTGACTGGGCTTTCTCTGCTTTCTCACACTGCTGGTAATGAAGTTGTGCTCTAATAGCCCTCCCTTTCTCTATCACCCCTTTCTTTCAAATATGGACACTAATGAGCTTTTCTTACTCTCACACCCTTGCTGTGCTCTCTCTTTTCTCTATGTAGTATACAACCACCAATTACTGACCTCTGTCTTCCTTCTCCTCCTTTCCTCCCTGTTATACCCTCCTCACCTAGTCTCTCTTACTTCCACTTCCTTATAGCCTTGATTTTTGGCTGCATAAATATGGGATATGTTAAAAAATAAAATCCTTCAAACTTTAATTTCAGTGTGCTATGCAATAGGATTCTCCAGACCCCAGGGCTAAACTGTCTGATCTAATTCTTATCCAACTCACTCCTGGAGAGAGGTAACAAAAAAGCAGTGGTTCTGTTTGAGAAATAGAAGCTTGCCAACTCACCTTGGCAAGCTTCTATTTCTCAAACAGAACCACTGGTTGGAAGGAAGGGAAAGTAGGAGAGACTAGGCAAGGAGGGTATAACGGGCGAGGAATTTACCACATTAGTCTCCGGCTTCATTAATAAGTGCATTGACGACATAGTCCCCACAGTGACCGTACGTACATATCCTAACCAGAAGCCATGCATTAAAGGCAAAATCCACATTGAGCTAAAGGCTAGAGTGAAGCTTTCAAGGAGCGAGACACAAATCTGGAAGCTGATAAGAAGTTCCGCAACGCCCTCTGAAGAACCATCATTTTTCAAGTAGACCACTTGAGTCCCTGTACCAAAGAACACCAAGTTAATCCCTGAAATGCATTGAAAGACTGGTCATGGCTCACATCAACACCATCATCCCAGACACCCTGGACCCACTCCAATTCTCATACCGTCCCAACAGATCCACATATGATGCAATCACTATTGCACTCCACAATGCTCTTTCCCACCTGGACAAAAGGAACACCTAAGTGAGAATGCTGTTCATTGAATACAGCTCAGTGTTCAACACCATAGTGCCCTACAAGCTCATCACTAAACTAAGTATCTGGGATTAATCACGCTCTGCAATTGGGTACTGGACTTTTTGATGGGCCGCCCCCAGGTGGTGAGGGTATGCAACAACATATTCACCACGCTGACACTCAACACAGGTGCCCTTCAGGGGTGCGTGCTTAGCCCCCTCCTGTACTCCCTGTTCACCCACAACTGTGTGATCACACACGACTCCAACACCATCATTAAGTTTGCTGACGAAACGACAGTGAAAGGCCTGATCACCGACAACAATGAGACGATGGGGCTGTAGTGGGCACGATCGAGAGCTTCAAGTTCCTCGGTGTCCACATCACTAAGGACCTTTCATGGTTCAAACACACCAACACAGTTGTGAAGAGGGCACAACCATGCCTCTTCCCCCTCAGGAGGCTGAAAGAATTTGGCATGGGCCCTCAGATCCTGAAAAAGTTCTACAGCTGCACCAATCGAGAGCATCTTGAATGGTTGCATCACCGCTTGGTATGGCAACTGACTGGCATCCAACCTCAAGGCTCTACAGAGGGTAGTGCGTACGGCCAATTACATCACTGAGGCCGAGCCCCTGTCATCCAGGACCTCCATAACAGGCAGTGTCAAAGGAAGGCCCTAAAAATTGTCAAAGACTCTAGCCACCCAAGTCAGTCTGTTCCCTGTGCTACCGCACGGTAATTGGTACCAGAGAGCCAAGTCTGGGGCAAAAAGGCTTCTGAACAGCTTCTACCCCAAAGCCATAATGCTGCTGAACAGTTAATTAAACGGCTACCCAGACTTTCTGCTTTTCTCCCCCACCTACATGTACATAGTACTTCAATCAATCACCTAATCAAACCTACATGTACATATTGCCTCAATTAATCACCCCAACTACCTCGTAACCCAGTACACTGACTTGGTACCAGTACTCCTTTTTTATAGCCTGTATATAGCCTTGTTATTGTTATTTTATTCGGTTTCTATTTTCTTTTTATCTATTTGTTAATTTTCTACTTTTTAACTGCATTTTTGGGAAAGGGCTCGTAAGTAAACATTTCACGTTAAAGTCTATACTTGTTGTATTCGGCTCATGTGACAAATAAAAGTGTCTTTGATTCTGAGCAAAGTAAGTTCAGACATTACACTGCAAAAATATACTGGATTAAAAACAACCCAACCTTAACATGTGATAACCACAGAACAGAAGAACTGGGATGACATTTACTCTCTCGGGAAGCCAAAAAGGACTAAGTGTACTAAGCCACACCTCCATAACCCAGCATCAAAAACCAGCATCAATATCCCAGCAGTTTTGTAAAGAAAACAACCCATAAGCGACCCAATGCCTGCAACCCAGCAACACATAATTTATTTTAGTGTAGTGTGACTGGAGGAGTGGAGACAACAGTGAGTTGTTGTGGCCTGTGGAGCTCTTATGTATAGTACAAGGTCATCAAGGCCTGTTTCCAAAACCAGATGCCTCAAACTATTGTTGTCCTCCAGTGTGGGAGTCTACGGCATAATATGCCCATAGCTGATTCAGGTAAGTAAGAGTTGGAAAATGAGTATTTTCAATGGTCAATAAACTCATGAAATACAACATTCATCCTGGTGTTCAGGGTAAGCAGCTGATTCTGAGTGACAAACATCAACAATACATATTTCAACACTGAGAGTATTTGTGTACTCAGAGCGCTGTGGTTCTGGATGGGGGTGATGAGAGGACTGTAGTCTAGTCGCCCCTCTCTCTGGTGGACGGTTTCCCCTGTCTTTTGTGTGTACCTTTCGTCGATGAGTAGAAAGCAGAGCCGCTCACACACAATACTGTTAATTGAACCTCTTCAGAGAGGGCGCAGCCATGTGTGTCAATAGTTAATGACAGAGGAGGGAAAACACGAGTGTGGATAATAAAAGAGTCAGGAGAGAGAAAGGGGAGCCATGTCTGTCTGTTGACAGGACCAATGATAACACAATGTCTGAGGGGCTGTTTAGAATCAAGGTCTATAGAGTTAGTACACAGACATACAGGTGTAGAATTAATTTGATCACCCTGTTGCAGGAGAACTTTCCTGCAATGGAAAAACATTTTTATTGTATTTATTTTGTAATTTTTTTAGGTTGAACCTTTTACTGCAGTGGGCTAAATCAGGGTCACACTGAGTGTTTCTTGGTAGTCTTAAACAAATCTACTTTGAAACAAAAGTATACACCTCACACACATGGTTATGTGTATAAGACACCTGTACCACATCAGATATAGAGTTGAAATGTATTACATTTTGAGTTTGCAATATTACAATATTACACTTTATATAGATCACAGAAGACTGAAATAACAAAACCGTTTGACATAGAAAAAATATTAATTAAAAATATTAATAACATTCCACCCACCCATGAAGCCACTGGGTCATTTGACTGCAGGAAAGGGCAACAAAGGCTTCTGAAATTGTTCATTTCCACTTTAAAATTACGACAAACGTACCAACCCTTACATAAATGTCCATAATGTCCATAATCCACATAATAATTGACATGTCCTGTTGCTGCAGGATTATTTTCCTGCTGTAGCAAACTGGCTCAAACTAAGATCCTACATCTATATTGTCTGCGATGTGTTGCTCATCTGCCACCAAGATAGATAATACATCACCTTAGAGACCTACTGTAATACAGTGTTTACAGAGAGCAGGATCAAACTGAAACTTCCACTCACCTAAAATAAATATGCCCAGATATGCAGCCATGGCGGATGTCAGTCGAAATTGACAGAAGGCCATCCGGAAGGCTGAAACACAGAGTAGGAGAGAGTATGTGTGAATAAGACAAAATAGACCTGGTCTTTTTGACTTCAATGTCATAATATCATAATTTTGCATCATAATACACAATGATCCTCTATTGAAAGGCTGGAGGACCCAACTATTTCTACCAATAAATCCATTAGGAAATGTGTGTATGTGCTGCTGACCCTAACACACTGGACCTCAGGGGGTCAGGGGTGCCTCTGTGACCGTGTCGTGACACTGTGGAGAGAAAGGAGTTGTGTGTGCACAGTCTCCACAAACACAGCTCTAAGGACTGAATGTGTCCGTGCATGTTCCCTACAGATCTGCGCGTGGGAACACAGATTACAGATGTCCAACTATTCTCATCTGACTTGGCTCAAACAAAATCAAGTTGTTGTCAAATAGTACTACATCCTACCAAGTGACAATAGTACCATTTCTAATACTTTTTTCAATATGCGTTAACATGGCAAATGTTTTTTTGAACATAATCCCACCAGCAATCCTTCAAACAAACCTTCAATACAGAACACTGTACATTTGCATCTGTAACAGATTAACATGTACTAGTAGTGAGGCCGAGGGATGCCGGTACCACACAGTGATGTCATATCCATTGTACAGGGATAGCTAACTCCCTGTGCTGCTGTTCTCATATGGCCAATGACCAAACCTGCATGGCTCCTCTATAATGCAGAATAACAAGAGAAAAATGTTACAATCCCAATAAAATAAAAAAACTCTGCAGTGTTACAATCCCAATAAACTCAGCGAGCTGAGTATTGACAAGTAGAGCGGGGAAAAAGTGAAAGAAAACAACAAGTGGCTATTGCACTGCGGAGTTCCCTATCACTGCTTGGTTCCCTACCTACAGCAGCCTGGGGATAGAGGGGCTGGGGGCTGGCTGGCTGGTGGGTCTCTCTGTGGGTATAAACCCTTGAGAGGATCAGGGCCCCTCACTGCAGCCACTCTACTCTGCTGAAGAGTGTCCAACACTGGGACAGGACAGCTCTGCATCATAATGCCACTACCACAGTTTCCCACCAACATAAAACAACCACAGGGAGAACAGTTTAGAGCAAATTAAGTGATTTTAACACAGCAGACAGTTTTCCACAGAAACAAGACAACATGCCACAGAAACCTGACAGTTTACCACAGAAACAGGACAACATGCCACAAAAACATGCCAGTTTACCACAGAAACAAGACAACATGCCACAGAAACCTGCCAGTTTACCACAGAAACAAGACAACATGCCACAGAAACCTGCCAGTTTACCACAAAAACAAGACAACATGCCACAGAAACCTGACAGTTTACCACAGAAACAAGACAACATGCCACAGAAACCTGACAGTTTACCACAGAAACAGGACAACATGCCACATAAACCTGACAGTTTACCACAGAAACAGGACAACATGCCACATAAACCTGACAGTTTACCACAGAAACAGGACAACATGCCACAAAAACCTGACAATTTACCAGACACACTTATCTACCGCAGAATGCCAATTCAGTATCTCACAAAGTTACATCTACCATAAAGTACAACAAATTCACCATAATTAAAATATTATAACATAAATCTCTGATATTATGTGTTTACAAAAATGGAGTGCCTGTTTGCAAAAAAAGACTCAAATATACTTTTTTTTTTTTAAGTGCAACACACTAGCAGACCTGACAAAGTTCTCAAACCTTACGTCTGGGAATTACCAGGGACCTCACAATACTATATTATCATGAAACTTAGGTGCCAATATGATATGTATTGCGATTCGATACTGCGATTTTATTGAAATTTGATGTTCTTAGCATATTGCTCACTATATGCTTGCTGCAGAGAGACAAGAGAGACCATGAGAAAGTGTGTTTTGATCAGTCCTGGAAATAAAAGAGCAAAAAATATTGTCTCACTATTTAAAAAAAGATGGAGAGCAAGCTATAGGATGAAAAATACAGCAGGTACAGCCGACTAGCGCTACCTAGCAAAACAAATTGGAGTCAAAGTATCAATATAATATCATCCAAAATAATATTGCGATATGTAACTGTATCGATTTATTCCCCCACCCCCTATCAAACCTGTTCAGACAAACAATCCGACACAACATCAGTTAGGTCCAACTTCTGAAAAGTGATGTATCTATACAGAGTAATAGCATAAATAAGATCTAAGTACTCACACAGCCACGCAAGTAAAGTCAGTCCTCTCTGTGGTGAGAAGCTTTCTGCAGGCTGGTTCACTTTTAGTGTGCGTGTGTGTGTGTGTGTGTCTGTGCGCGCAGTGTGGACAGCGATTCTTATTCAAATTCAGCTGTCACTCTGAGAGCCACTGTGTGAAAGGGGAAATGGTCTCTAGGCAGGCGGAATGCACTGCCCCACTTTTTTGTGTGTGTGTGTGTGGGGTGGGGGTGGGGGGGTGAGTTGGGATGGAGGGGAGGAAGGAGGGAAGGAGAGAGTGAGGGAGGGGTTGGGGTGCTGTGTTGGCTGTCCCTGGGCCGTCGGTGCAGGGACACCCCCTCCTTGCTCCCGGAGAGGGGAGCATCCAAACTGACCACCAGAGAGACGACACAGGACCTCCGGTCCAGGGAAAAATAACCTGCTGAGTTTGTGGCATAAGTACTTCCTGTTGCAAACAGGGTTGTCCCTGTGCACTACATGACGTAGGAATTACAGCTTAACTAACTAAGAAGTTGAAATGAGGAGAGAAAATAAAAACATGCTCTATATTTTCATTGGATGAAATAAGAAGATAAGGTTGAACTGTGTTACTTTAGCATAATGTGGCACAACAACTTTAAGTTGATACAGTAAGTCTCGATCAATAGGACATACAGTAGTTGACTAAACTCTGACAAAGTCAGAGAAACTGTGGTTTTCATATACCATGCCTAACCCTTTAACTGTCTCGTCTTCATAAACATGTCGAACATTAAATTACTATTACTAACAACTCAAATAAGAACTTCCAATATTTTTGTTAAACTTTATGTTTATTTGGGGACTAACAGAGCTCTACCAGGCTGTTGAGAAGTCAAAAGAGGGTCATACCAGCAATGTCATATTAGAATGGCAATTTGCATTATTACATTTTTTTTTTATTGCATTATATTTTTGTTCTTCTCAATAATACTACAAAAATGACTTTAGGTATGTTTCAATGGCTTTTTTAGGTAGGTATGCATCATTAAATGAGTAGTTATGATAATTGTGCACATCCAAACATGAATATTCAATTACATTGAAATTAATATGTTTAGTGTATGTAGTGCAATGTCTATCAAAATGGTTTTCTTACATTTCAAATTATCCAGGTTCTTCCACCATCTTTCCCACATATTCAGACTGCATTTTTAGATACTAAATTACAAAGTGCAGTCTTTAATTACTGTTATAGGAGTTATTTTATAGGCGAACTTAAAGGCCCTTCTGAATATTGATTAAATGACTCCATGGGTCAATTTATGTTGCCTAATATAGTGTGGTTTCAACAATTCAACCCTATTTTTCACCAAAATATTTTTTTTATAGAAAATATACATACCATATTAGTTCACCATACTTGTCACTGACATATCAACCCCCTGGATGAGCACATTTAAAATATATATTGCTTTTTAACCTTTTAACATTTTAAATATTTATTTTCATATTTCTACTCTTCAAGGTCTCTACTAACAGGAAATGTGCAATATTTATCCATCACCAACTAAATTCCTGCCGTTTATCCCATATCTTTGGTGACTGATTTGGAGTTTTCTTACAGACCTCTGAGTGGGCAAAGTCAGAGTGCCACAACACTGAACTGCAGCAACCCAAGACGATGGATACAAATTATGTTAATTGCTGCAGGAGGGCTGGGGGAGTTGACCAATCAAGTTAAGGTGAAGATTTCTTTTCATATCTAATTCTAACTCCATTGCCAAACATGCTCTACCAGCCGGTTGAGGGCTAAAGCAGTTGTCACCAACCTTTTCTGAGTCAAGATCACTTTCTGAGTCCAAATGCAAGCTGAGATCTACCGCTCAGATTTGGTATTTTATATGAGTTAAAAAATGTAAGTCTGTGCAACAGTACTGTAGCAATGAGGTTTGTGCCGTAGGCTAGGCTATAGGCCCAATACATTATCACCGCATATTAGCTTTACTTGAATTGCTCTGCCAATCCATTGTTGTTCAGACCATTAAAAAAAAGATTATATAAACATTTTGAGGTAGACGATATGATCACACCGGTAATAGATCAGTTGTTGTATTACTTGTGAGGCACAGCTGAGTGGGCATACATTTATTTTACTGGGCTGATGGATGCCTGCGCATCTGATGGTCAGTCTCAGCGGAGGGTTAGAGCAGCATACTGAGAGTCCGCCTCTCAAGGTCCCTCCGCTCCCCCTTTCCTCTACTGACGCTGAGCAAAAAGGGACACCGTCCAGCTGATGGCGAAACTGTAGTCGCACCGCACAAATCCATGTTGTTACTCCTATGAACAGAGAAGGTGAAATATTCCTCTGCTAATAATAACGAAGCAAGCCTATCGATACACTTTCCTACTCATTCATTACAGCTGAAGTGCTGGTTGCAGCACGAGTGGAAGTAGGGAAGAACAAACATGTTCATTACTTATAAAAGTGTTGAATAAAAAGTGTGGACAGCGCTGAGTAAGCACTTAAACACAAACTCACTGAGAACAACAGCAGCACATGGCTGTATTCATTGACAGTTGATCTCAAGTCATGGTTTTAAAAGTTTTGAAATCTCACAGTATCACCTTTGCTGCGATCAACTTTGATCGCGATCAACCTGTTGGTGACCACTGGGTTAAAGGGTTAAACCTTTGTATGAGATGGCTGTAAGGTTGTGTGTCAACCAGCCAAACCACAGAAACCACACAACGGAACAAAGCCGCCCTCACATTCACTGCTCTGTGGTGACATGACCTTTGACCCTCTCTATGAAAGGGCACTGAGATGGAGTCCGATGCGGGGCAACCGCAGCAGATTCAGAACCTGAGGAAAAGTGATTTTATAAGCATGTCGCTATGGTCTGATCTTAATCTTGCATGTGTTCTTTTTGTGCCAAAAAAGTGTATGTGTATGTGTGTTGACATTGAGAACATAATGGTAACCCGATCGAGATCCAATCAAGACAGAGATGTCTATAGCTCACCTGTTTACAGACTAGTGGGGAGAGGATAACATAGCCAACTACATCCTCTCTGTGAATCAAAATGCCAATTCAATGGCTCCACAGAGGAGATCTCCACTTTGAATAAAAGGGCAATACATGACCTCATTCATCCTTCCGTCAAAATAGGTATTGAAAGACATCCATCCTAAGGGTGGTGGTGGTATGATAAAGCACAGCGAACACACAGGTCAAAATCCCCTCAACACTATATTCTTTCTGCTAGCCTTTTATCCTGAACTTCCAAGAACATGTCCAGGCCTCTGGCCTAGTCTACAGTTGAGTGAAAAACACGGAGGGTCTTAAAGTAACTGTCCAGTTTTTCCAGATTTCTATGAAATATTGCCTACAATTAATTGCAATATGAGTGAAATAGTTTTCCTTCCAATTTTTTGTGTTTTTTTAATGAAGTATGTTAAAAAGCTGCTCTTCTGTGTAGGCATGGTGTGGGCGTACCCCAACAACAGAATACTGTGGGTGTATACCGGTCATTAAAAATATTCATGCGAGTAGACCACTGATTGGCCAGCTCGTCCTCCTCAGGTCTGTTTGAGATACACGTTTTTACGTGTTTTTTTCTCAAATGTATGCTTTGAACAAAAATATGAGTCAACAGCATTATTTGGGTATGTTAACAGAATATGAACTTTAAAAGTGACATTTTCACTGGACAGTTACTTAAATACAAATCCAGATAATACTGTCATACTTCAGTTCAGTTCAATATACTCAGTGCACGCGCATACACACACACACTGACACACATACATATTTTAATAGGAGGGAGACATGCGGTTGGAACAGTGCTCACCGCTATGCCTCCCCAGTAAAAGTCAGATGAAAGATAAAGTAACCTGGGGACACTAGACAAAATAATCCCTGGCTTTCATATCCGAGAACACAATAATGATAAGCCTTGCCTTGTGTGTGTGTGTGTGTGTGTGTGTGTGTGTGTGTGTGTGTGTGTGTGTGTGTGTGTGTGTGTGTGTGTGTGTGTGTGTGTGTGTGTGTGTGTGTGTGTGTGTGTGTGTGTGTGTGTGTGTGTGTGTGTGTGTGTGTGTGTGTGTGTGTGTGTGTGTGTGTGTGTGTGTGTGTCTCATGTAGACGGAATACCAGCTGTGTTTTCATGGACAAATAGTGCTTCAGAACAGTACTGAATGAAATGTACACATCATAATGAACTCGTTTCGATAGCAGCGGTGCATAGGCAACCATTCAATAACACATTTCTTTAAAGTTGCACTAAGCAAAAATCGCTCAGCCATTTCCTGGTTGCTAAAACCATAATAGTTATGTGGCAAAATAAGCTAGAATCATTGTACCATCTAAACCACTGTTAAATATATTTTCCATAAGCAAAAATATTGTATTTTCAGCTGTTTGCAAAAACTAAACTTAAGAACAAGCATAGAAATAGCACACATAGAACAGATCTACTGCTTCAAAGACTTGCTTTCAAGTAGAATGACAGACCTATAATTCACATTTCAGTGTGAATTTGGTCAGGTCGCCCAAAAAATTACATTTTGCCACTTTAACTGTCCTGAGTCAATGTTCACTGCGACATAATTCAAAGAAAGGTTTACACCTAAAATAACTAATTATGTCAGTCTGACTTATTTCTTATTAACTGACCATCTCGATAAATGACGAAGATGATCCATTCTGTATGCGGCCATCAAATCAAAAGTAAAAGGACAGGCAGAGGCAAAAGTAGTGACAGCAGGCCAAGTACGACAGAGATTGGCAACATCAGGTTGCTGCTCACTCACATTAGGTCATGATGGAAGTGTCTCTCTCTTTATAAAGGCACGTAACTCAGTGTGGCAACCTTCACAGACAACATGGTCCAAATTCAACGCTGAAACAACGTCAATGAAACATTAACAGTAAAGGAGTAAAATGGTGAGTGATTAGGATCAGTGTTTAGTCTCTGGATGACCCTCATTTAAACCCATTTCCAGAGCTGACCCAAGACCTGCTATCTATCACTAACCCAAATATACTGCTGTGAGTCCTTGAGCAAACTAGTAGCCTACAGATTGTATGTCATTGTTAACCTGTTTGTACTTAATGCACTTTGACTCTTTGTACTGTAAGTAAAACTATGACCAATAACCTGTCTAGATTCCCCTTGATCAAATAGACCTCTCCATACAGTACGGCTGGGAAGGAGACCACCCAAAAGTGACATCCCCAACAGTAGGAATCAGTATAGCTATGTAATGATTAAAACCCCACTTCAAATACTTTATAATCCCCTGAGAACTTCAAACATACACTACTGGAAACACAGGAGCCTCTTCCCTGACAAGCTACATGACATAATCATATACCGTCTGCATGGCAACTTCTGTTGTGTCTTCAACAGGGTTACGATTAGAGCTGCGATTGATTTTCCTTCCAGAAATAAAAAGACGTCTCCAGGTTTAAATCCAGGATCATCTGAAATTGTCACGCCCTGACCATAGAGAGCCTTTGTTCCTCTATGGTATAGTAGGTCAGGGCGTGACTGGGGGGGTATTCTAGTTTATATTTTCTATATGGGGTTCTAGTTTAGTCTTTCTCTGTTGGTGATTTGTATGATTCCCAATTCGAGGCAGCTGGTAATTGTTGTCTCTAATATTTAAGTAGAATTTTTCTCACCTGTGTTTGTGGGATATTGTTTATGTGTAGTTGCATGTTAGCAATCCATTGTTGTCACGTTTTGTTTATTCTTTATTGTTGTGTTGTGTGGTTCACTTACTTTAAATAAAATAGATGTGTAACCCAGATCACGCTGCACATTGGTGTAAGTGTGCTTCCAACGATCCGATAGAACATCACACCACAACAGGACCAAGCAGCGTGCCCAGGAGGTGAGGGTATCATGGACATGGGAGGAGATTCTGGATGGGAAGGGATCCTGGACTTGGGAGGAAATCCTGGCAGGACAGGTTCGCCTTCCTTGGCGGGAGACGCAAGGAGAGAAGGGAGGACAGCGACGACGCTGGGGTTCGCGGCCACAGAGAAAGCCCAAAGACTGCCCGAAAAAATTTTGGGGGGACGCACATGGGGTGGTCGCCGGAGCCGAGGAGTGAACCAGAGCCAGTCTGGGAGAAAATGTAGAAACTGGAGGAGAGTGAACGGAGAGAGTCAGAGACTGTCAGAGACCGTCAGAGACTGGATGGAGGTATTGGAGGAGAAAGAGTGGAGAGAGTTGTTGAGTTGGTGGAAGATGCACAACATTTGCCCTAAGGAGCATGTAATAAGTTTAATGCCACCTGAGTCAGCTCCCCCGTACTCGTCCTGAGGAGCGTGCTATTAGTCTGGTCAAATCTGTGCTGGATCCACGCATCAGGTCTCCAGTACGCATCCACAGCCCTGTACGTCCTGTGCCAGCTCTCCAAACTCGCCTTGAGGAGTGTGTCATTGGTCCGGTACCATTTGTGCCGGCTCTACGCACCAGGTCTCCAGTGCGCCTCCACAGCGCAGTATGTCCTGTGCCAGCTCCTCGCACTCACCGTGCGAAGTGTGTCATAGTTCCGGTACCATTAAAGCCGGCTATACACACCAGATCTCCAGTACGCCTCCACAGCCCAGAACGTCCTGTGCCGGCTCCACGCACTAGGCCTCCAGTGCGCCTTCCCAGTCTGGTACGTCCTGTGCCAGCTCCTCGCACCCGCCCTGAAGTGCGTGTCACCAGTCCAGTGCCACCTGTGCTGGCTCCACGCACTAGGCTTCCAGTGCTTTTTCCCAGTCCAGAGCTTACGGCGACGGTTCCCAGTCCAGAGCTTCCGGCGACGATTCCCAGTCCAGAGCTTCCGGCAACGATTCCCAGTCCAGAGCTTCCGGCGTCGGTTCACAGTCCGGAACCTCCTGAGACAGTCCATAGCCCGGAACCTTCTGAGACGGTCCACAGTCCGGAACCTCCTGCGACGGTCCATGGTTCGAAACCTCCTACGACAGTCCACGGTCCGGAACCTCCAGCTCCAAGGCCGGAGCCTTCCTCTGCATCGGGGCTCAGTCCAGACACGGCGTCCAGTCCCATTCCATGGCAGGAGTCTTCCTCTGCACCGATGTCCAGGCCAGGGCCAGTGTCCAGTCCCGCTCCATGGCAGGAGCCTTCCTCGGCATCGAGGTCCAGTCCAGGCACAGTGTTCAGCCTGGGTCCATGGCTGGATCCGCGGGATGAGCGGGTTCTTTGGCCCGCACCAGAGCCACCCCCGATGCTAGTGGATCCGCGGGATGAGCAAGTACTTCGCCCCACACCAGAGCCGCCACTGACACTAATCACCCCCACTACCCTCCCCATTTGGTTTCAGGTTTTGTGGCCGGAGTCCGCAACTTGGGGGTATTCTAGTTTATATTTTCTATGTGGGGTTCTAGTTTAGTCTTTCTATGGGGGTATGGGTACTGTCATGCCCTGACCATAGAGAGCCTTTGTTTCTCTATGGTATAGTAAGTCAGGGCATGACTGGGGGGTATTCTAGTTTATATTTTCTATGTGGGGTTCTAGTTTAGTCTTTCTATGTTGGCGATTTGTATGACTCCCAATTAATCCATTGTCACTGTCATGCCCTGACCATAGAGAGCCTTTGTTTCTCTATGGTATAGTAAGTCAGGGCATGACTGGGGGGTATTCTAGTTTATATTTTCTATGTGTGGTTCTAGTTTAGTCTTTCTATGTTGGCGATTTGTATGACTCCCAATTAAAATCATCGTTGGAAATCGTTGTCTCTAATTGGGGATCATATTTAAGTAGCATTTTTCCCACCTGTGTTTGTGGGATATTGTTTATGTGCAGTTGCATGTTAGCAATCCATTGTCGTCATGTTTTGTTTATTCTTTATTGATTTGTTGCGTGGTTCACTTACTTTAAATAAAAAAGATGTGGAACCCAGATCAGGCTTCACGTTGGTCCGAGTATGCTTCCAACGCTCGTGACAGAAATATCTTTCTGTGCCGATCTCCGCAGTAGCCTAATTGGCCCAAGTCTTCAATGATGCAGACAGAGTGTATCTGTATGACAGACATACAACAACTTGTTTGTGTCCTTCCATTCCCCTTAACGGTAATGATCTGTATCAGATCCAGCATCTCAATGCAAGCTAACTAAGCCGCTGCAGGTAAAGACAAGACCACCACTACCACATACAGAATAAGTAATACAATATACAGGTAACTGCCAAAATAAAGGAAACACCAACATAAAGTGTCTTAAAATGGCGTTGGGCCAAAACAAACCAGAACAGCTTCAATGCATCTTGGCATAGATTCTACAAGGGTCTGCAATTCTATTGGAGAGCAGCGACACCGTTCTTCCACGAGAAATTCCATAATTTGGTGTATTGTTGATAGTGGTGGAAAACACTGTCTCAGGCACCACTCCAGAATCTCCCATATGTGTTCAATTTGGTTGAGATCTGGTGACTGAGACGGCCATGGCATATGGTTTACATTGTTTTCATGCTCATCAAGCCATTCAGTGACCACTCGTGTCCTGCGGATGGGGGTATTGTCATCCTATGGGGGCATAGCCATTGTCCTGCCTTCTAGATCTCCACTTGGTCATATTGTACATGTATATTAGAGTATGTAACATGTGCCCATCTCATTGATATGAAATGATTAAAGGTACACACGCTGTTTATGAAATAGGTCACTGGAATTATTTCTATGGCCACCGCGCGTCCTGCGTGTAATGGTCACATGAGCACGTGTTCCAACAGTTTCCAACATGTTTTTTTATTTTTTATTTTACTGTTGCCTAGGTTTTACCTTGAACCCATTTGTGCGTACATCATCCTTTATGACCACATGTACCTCTGGGATTAATTCAAAAGTGAATTGATTAGTTTCCACACCCACCATGCGTCATCTGTGTAATGGTCATATGAGGTGAAATGTGTGCATTCTGGGAAGTGAGCACTCATTCTGTTTGACCTGACGAAGATCCGTTTTGGATCGAAACGTAGTCAGTAAAGCAGTGAATTGGGAGCTGAAACAGTATGCGGCCCTTCCTGATCTTTACAGGCGGCATAGCCACGGTAGACAAAATAATGGCCTGCCCAGCATTTTCATACATGACCCTAAGAATGATGGGATGTTAAATGCTTAATTAACTCAGGAACCACACCTGTGTGGAAGCACTTGCTTTCAATATACTTTGTATCCCTCATTTACTCAAGTGTTTCCGATAGTTTGGCCGTTACCTGTACATTCTCCTATCTCTTTGTAATAATTTGTTGAACTATGGCTCATTACAATGATAAATATTCTTGACATTTTCAAAGATGTGCTCTGTGTCTGGGCTGAAGTTGAGGACACTTTAGGGACATGTAGCTTAAAGACTACTGCCTCTGACTTTCTGTCAAATGGATTATAACCAAAGTTGGTGAATTCTAAGTGTACGCACAACGCCATAATGCATATCAGTTGTTCAGTCACCAAGAGAGAAGATAGTGAGACTTCATTTCCAGAACATCAGGGTGAGCATATGTGTATTATTCTATTCATTTGTCTTTATTCAGAGTTACCAGGAGAAGACAACGGCTTGGACAGCTTACATGGGAGACAGGCAGAGTATTTTGACAGCTCCTTCACAAAGGGGTGTGGCCACAAGTTTGAATGGTTTCCCGTTATTAGTGAGATATATTTCAGACGCAATCAGGCATTTCCCTGGAGATTAGCATCAGCTCAGATCATCAGCGGGTGTGCATGTGCGTGTGTCTGTGCGAGCATGTGTGTGTGCGAGTGTGACTTTACTGATAATTAAATGGATTTCCCAAAGATCCCTTTATCAAAGAGTTAAGATGACATCTTCTGTGAAGACAGACTAGGCCTCAACTGTGAGTCATGTATTATTCCATCAGACAGCTTTAATCACATGGTTTTGCCAAGGGTACATTACATTATTTGACAGACAGGGGCTTATCTTCAATTATGTCTTTACATTGTAGCTGAACAGCTGTCTGGAGTCACACTGTAAGCCGAACCAAAGCCAGATGTAATTGAGAGACTAATCACTAATACAAGTCCCAAGTCCCATGTCAGGAGGAAACAAGGGGGTGATTTCAGTCAAGGAACATGATTAAGTTCGAATCACAACCCCAGAGAGAATCTCAAATATCAAAGACATATTGATACAGTGTTTTTGGGCTTTGGAAGGGGCCCCTCTCCAGACACTAGCTCCTCAGAGCAGAACAGGGCAACGGCTGAGGCAGCAGGTGCTGACGGGCTGGGATGAGAGATGGGGCTGACGCCCTCCCAGGGCTGCTTGGGGCCAAGACTTGCAGATCTCTTGAACCCCTTAGGTTAGTGACACACACACAGCAGTGGGGCTAAATACCAACCAGGAGCTGATTAAACTTATACTAACTAAGCCCACAGACAGAGGCCATGGAAACCTTTCAGATGTTTAAACAGTTGCCTGGCTACCCAAACTCCTTGCTCAAACCAAACGCTACACCACACCCATGGACGTTAGTGGCTTCTCTGCAACGAGTCTGTATCTGAGTACCTCTCTGAAGATTTCCAGACGGGAAATTCATTTTAGACCGTATGATTGGTCCCAGAAACCGGGTTGAACCAGAGCCAGAACACACATGGGTAAAGCAGCGTTTGAAAATGTGTCATTGGCTTTGATATTCTGATTGGTTAGAGATGATCCAATAGCTGATGACTTTGTTTTGTACAACACACCTCCTTTTGACATCACCACAAATGACTTCAATGATGGCTGTCTCAGACTGAAGTCTATAGCGAACGGTAGAGCTACGGAACAATTCAGTTGGAGTCGTGAGGCAATCCAAACAGTGCCATTGATTGGGAACATTTGCAAATAAGTGCCAGCAGGGTCCACAAACCTAAGAGTGATGGTCAATTTTGTCCAACTCATGTCACAGTTAACAGACAAAAGTAAGAAGGATGTATAAGGGCTATTTTCCAGCTAAAGCCTCATGTCATAGAATAGTCCTACATATACATTGGGGATTGCCTAATCAATCTAAAAATCGTTACTGTGACTGAAAGTGATTGAGGTCCCCCTTTCAATGTTAATTTGAGAAGCTTCCTAATCCCAGTGGAATGTGTGAAATGGTGTCAGTAATCTGCTCGCCCTGACCCTGTGGCCAGTGGAGTGGCAGAGGGCCATGCACAGCACAGAGCAGAGCTGCTCTGGTGTCAAGCAGTAATAAAACAGGAACAAGGTATCGTGTGAACCGAACAGCAAATATAAGGAAGAAGTTAGAAATGGGTATAGAGAAAGACCAAACTCCTGGAAAATTGTATACTTCAGTGAATGTTCATGAATGTCATTATTTTCATAACTACTGTAATTTTCCTTCCATTTTTATCTCAACTTGCCTTGTTCCCTGTACTAAAATCTCAGTCAGCAGACCAGGGGTTAGGACTGGGAGCTGGAGTGTTGGCCTATGATCTTCCTCCCTACCATATCTTTCGGTGACAATATTTGACCATAGATGATGAGATACCTCTGCAGCTCCTGATTGTCAATATCTGATTATCCATAGCAAGCAAGCTAAATCACTTTATGTGTACAGGCTACCTAATATCCATCTGCATGAAAACTAGATGCAAACTATGGAAGTTATTACATTGATTATAATGAGTAGGATACAGTACCTCCCATAAATCAATGTCACTTTGAACACTAGCCTATTCTGTAAACTTCCTCAGGGTTCTACAAACACAGTTTCAGGATAAACGGTCGCACAACAGCAGTTATTTATTACCGTCAACGACCGATAAGTGTTGGAGAAATACAGAGGGCAGTGAAGTTTAATTCTACAGCTAAAACGAAAGGTAAAAATGTGCAGTAGTCTCACCTGCTCACCACTTTCTCTGATCCAGTCTCTGCTTCCTAGCCCGCCTCGACCACTTGTATGAGTCCTGTGTACAGTTTGGTCTGCAGTCCAGTACTGCACAGAAAGGAGGAGGAGTAGAAACCAGCGTTTATCAAAGTGAATATATATATGTAGGCCTACCCTACTGTACAAACAAGGTAGGTTTCTGTTAGGTATGGGCGCCACCCTGACGCTATACTGACTGGGCAACAGTACTACACCGTTCAACCCCCGACATCGACGTCTTTCAGTCAGGTAGCAGGTAAGTTAAAGGCTGACGTTAAGACGACAGAAATGTTACCTTATCGTTCAGGACATCAAAGTTAAACTTGGACGAAGAAGAACAAAGGCTCGGTTTGTTTGATACACATTGCAATGTCCTAAAACTAGTTTATTATAATTTCCCGTAAATAGTCACTTGCTCCTTTTCCCACCTGCCTCTCTCTGTCTGTAATCTTTCTACAACTATTAATTTCCCGCTCCTCCCCAATAACTCTGACCAGGACAGGTATCTGCCCAGTCGTTACAAATGTAGGATCATAAATGGTAATAAGAGTGGGGGGGTGGGGGGGTTGAACATGTTTCATTTCTTCATTTCCCGTGATAATTCTTAATAGTTAGGTTATGGGTCATTTCCTTTGTCAGAAATAATTTTGTATTTGCTTTTTTAGTGCCTTTGTCAGAAATAATTTTGTATTTGCTTTTTTAGTGCCTCCATGTAAGCCTGTTGTAGGTACTGCAGCTGGGTATTTTGTTATGAGGAATATAAACATCTTTATAGAATGATGATGACAAACGCCATCAACAAGCTCATTATCTGGTGCCAGCCAAATCTGACTGGGAGATAAACCTCAGAAAACAGACTTCTGCAGAGCACAGGAACAAGAGAGCAGTCTGTTGTTCAAGGGGCAGATGGGGGTGATATTGTGTGGGGATGGGTAAATGTGGTAAATCTGTTATGTAGTTTGCTGTTCATTACTGTATTGATTTATTGTATTGGGTTTGGAGTTGTCCCCATCACAGACCAATACAACTTAGGATCCATAAACAAGTCCTGCCCCAGCATACCTCACATTCCCTCCCAGTAAAGGGTTCCCTCATCATAACACCAACACGGTAGAGAGGGCTGTTAGAGCTAGCTGGACCAGGGATTGTTATAAATATACCTCCTCCATTCCCCTCCACCCTAGGTGTACAAATATGTTCATGTGACAGGTGAGGGCAAAGAATGGATTTATTGTTTTGGTTTGTGAGGGTCTATTAATGAATTGTTTTTTGAGGGTCAAATGGCTATTTTGGAGTAACGAGCATAACTCAGCTCCGTACATACAGTAGTCTGTAGGACTGCAAAAATGTATTATATTTTGTATTATGTTGTGTATTTTTAGGATTTGTGGGCTCAGGGCTATATAGGTCTGAATTCCACACTTCCGTGAAGTCAGTGGCAGTATTGGCACAGTTAATAAATGATGGATGGACACCATCACACGCACCCCTCTCCCACCACCCATCTTCCTTCCTGCTTCAGGGATGTCAAATTGTGGGTTTTGGGGCTGTAATTTCACAGAGCTGTATGTAACAGAATAACTTTACGTCCGTCCCCTCGCCCATACCCGGGCGCGAACCAGGGACCCTCTGCACACATCGACAACAGTCACCCTCGAAGCATCGTTAACCATCGCTCCACAAAAGCCGTGGCCCTTGCAGAGCAAGGGGAACTACTACTTCAAGGTCTCAGAGCAAGTGACGTAATCGATTGACACGCTATTTAGCGCGCACCGCTAACTAAGCTAGCCGTTTCACATCCGTTACACTCACCCCCCTTTTGACCTTCCTCCTTTTTCCACAGCAACCAGTAATCCGGGTCAACAGCATCAATGTAACAGTATAACTTTAGACCGTCCCCTCGCCCATACCGGGGCGCGAACCAGGGACCCTCTGCACACATCAACAACAGTCACCCACGAAGCATCGTTACCCATCGCTCCACAAAAGCCGCGGCCCTTGCAGAGCAAGGGGAACTACTACTTCAAGGTCTCAGAGCAAGTGACGTAACCGATTGAAACGCTATTTAGCGCGAACCACCGCTAACTAAGCTAGCCGTTTCACATCCGTTACATGTACTCTTCCAGGTGATTGATGCATGGCAATGGTCAGGGAAAATTGACCACTGTGAAATCTAAAGTACCTTCTTGCTTTCATACTCATCGTGTTTGGCTGCAATCAGATGTTTATGTTTAGTGTGTTTATCATTTGGGCCTGCATACCACCAATCAGGAGCCTGGTATGGAGGCTCGTTGCCCTGAGAACTGGAGCAGTGAGTAGTAGGATTCCATGATGTGTCTATAACAGAGGTCAGGGGTCATTGGAGAGTGCTGAGTTGACATATTTCAGGTTCCAGCCATGGATGCACAATCACACTCACACACTCTTCCACATCCAACCATACAAGCACACAAACATACAGTATAAAGCAATGCTCTTGAGTGAAGATGCTTCATAGCTCTTTTCATTCCGCTGACAGTTTATGGTATCCACTTAGATTACATTTAGGATCAATATGGGGATTTTGATTGATAATACTTATTATTATTTTGGACATTGAATGATTCAATCAATTACACTTGCCACTTGTCACTTTTAATTACATACTCACAAAATTATACACAGTTTCGCAAATAAAATAATGACTATTTGTTGAAAACTATGAGTGGAAATTATAGAAATGCAGTTTTGAAAGTACAGTTTGTCATATTAAAGTGAAAACTACCAGCATAAATTCAACTAAACATTCATCCTCTTAATCTGGGACTGCCCTCTTGTGGAAGATTTGTCCCAGCATTACACACAAATTCAAATTTCACTGACACAAATGGATTTTTGTTACAATACGAATAACACAGCATAAGCACATTTAATAACACAAATATAAAAAGATACATGATACTCTGACCCAAGATTGGTCTCTACATCTGATTTAAATTATTTTCAATTCGCAAGGCTTTTGGAAATAGTTATAGTAGTTATATTACCAATAGTATAAGCTAATGCTTATTTAATAATGCTAGGTTTCCCTTCACCTGTTTATTTGTGAGATAGGTAGGTAACTATGTGGTCCCTCAAGCTCCTCCAAGTCGTCTAGGAGCAGAGCTGGATGGTTGAGGGAGAGAACATGGGCAGAATAAGCCTGGTGGAGCTGGGCCAGGTTGAACATATACCTGACCCCTGCCAGGTGCTGTAGGTGACCCCGCTCTCTCTGTACATCCTGGTTCACAGAGGCTTTCACCAACTGTGGACAAAGGGACAGGAAAGTGAAGTCATAGCTGTCTATGAGAAATATCAACCTCAAACATATTTTGTTCTGCATTTTTATCCCTGACTTTTGCTGACAATGTGACCCTGACCAGGAACCGCTCAGGGGCATTACTCATTAGTACTTATTAGCCAGTGTAATGAATAATTAGCCTGACCTCAAGAGACTCAGATTCCTCCTCCTCCTCAAGGTCTCTGAGTCGTCTGGTGGAGTGTTCTCTCAAGGTGTCCCACAGGGCCTCAGCACTCACCTCATCTGACACACAATCAATCAATCAAATGTATTTTATAAATCCCTTTTTAAAGCTCTTTTTACATCAGAGATTTAACGATCCCCAGCCTAAAACCCCAAAGACCAAGCAATGCAGAAACAGAAGCACAGTGGCTAGCAAAAACTCCCTAGAAGCCAGGAACCTAGGAAGAAACCTAGAGAGGAACCAGGCTCTGATGGTTGGTTCTTCTGGCTACACAACACAATAAATACATAACACAGAGGCACACTGGTCACATGAAAAGCTACATACAACACATTGCAAGACACTAGGTGGGAATTAATACATTAGCAGTGGGAATTAGTCTGTTGAAATAATAGGCTGGATAATGGGACTTTTCAGAAAGGTGAAATGGTGGACATCACAGTGCATGCTTAGCTGGGCTGTACCACTTCCTCCCGCTCCAGTTAGAACACACTTGAATGCCTTCTGGAAATGTTCCAACCAGTTGCACCACCAAAAAAGGGGACATTTGCATACATAATTTGCATACAACATTGTCACCTAAAAGGGAAGATGTACTTTTGTATTATAACCGTTACCTCCCATGTTCTTCATCAGTAGTGTGTACCAGGTGGGTGAGGAAGTGTGGACAGGAGATGGGTTGAGGAAGTACTCAGCTGTCTCCTTCCCAAACAGCCTACCGAGAGACAGCAGCTGATCAAACAAACACATACAGTGGGGCAAAAAAGTATTTAGTCAGCCACCAATTGTGCAAGTTCTCCCACTTAAAAAGATGAGAGAGGCCTGTAATTTTCATCATAGGTACACTTTACCTATGACAGACACAATGAGACAAAATAATCCAGAAGATCACATTGTAGGATTTTTAATGAATGTATTTGCAAATTATGGTGGAAAATAAGTATTTGGTCAATAACAAAAGTTTATCTCAATACTTTGTTATATACCCTTTGTTGGCAATGACAGAGGTCAAACGTTTTCTGTAAGTCTTCACAAGGTTTTCACACACTGTTGCTGGTATTTTGGCCCATTCCTCCATGCAGATCTCCTCTAGAGCAGTGATGTTTTGGGGCTGTTGCTGGGCAACACGGACTTTCAACTCCCTCCAAAGATTTTCTATGGGGTTGAGATCTGGAGACTGGCTAGGCCACTCCAGGACCTTGAAATGCTTCTTAAGAAGCCACTCCTTCGTTGCCCGGGCGGTGTGTTTGGGATCATTGTCATGCTGAAAGACCCAGCCACGTTTCATCCTCAATGCCCTTGCTGATGGAAGGAGGTTTTCAGTCAAAATCTCATGATACATGGCCCCATTCATTCTTTCCTTTACACGGATCAGTCGTCCTGTTCCCTTTGCAGAAAAACAGCCCCAAAGCATGATGTTTCCACCCCCATGATTCACAGTAGGTATGGTGTTCTTTGGATGCAACTCAGCATTCTTTGTCCTCCAAACACAACGAGTTGAGTTTTTACCAAAAAGTTTTCTTTTGGTTTCATCTGACCATATGACATTCTCCCAATCTTCTTCTGGATCATCCAAATGCTCTCTAGCAAACTTCAGACGGGCCTAGACATGTACTGGCTTAAGCAGGGGGACACGTCTGGCACTGCAGGATTTGAGTCCCTGGCGGCGTAGTGTGTTACTGATGGTAGGCTTTGTTACTTTGGTCCCAGCTCTCTGCAGGTCATTCACTAGGTCCCCCGTGTGGTTCTGGGATTTTTGCTCATTGTTCTTGTGATCATTTTGACCCCACGGGGTGAGATCTTGCGTGGAGCCCCAGATCGAGGGAGATTATCAGTGGTCTCGTATGTCTTCCATTTCCTAATATTTGCTCCCACAGTTGATTTCTTCAAACCAGGCTGCTCACCTATTGCAGATTCAGTCTTCCCAGCCTGGTGCAGATCTACAATTTTGTTTCTGGTGTCTTTGGTCTTGGCCATAGTGGAGTTTGGAGTGTGACTGTTTGAGGTTGTGGACAGGTGTCTTTTATACTGATAACAAGTTCAAACAGGTCCCATTAATACAGGTAACGAGTGGAGGACAGAGGAGCCTCTTAAAGAAGAAGTTACAGGTCTGTGAGAGCCAGAAATCTTGCTTGTTTGTAGGTGACCAAATACTTATTTTCCACCGTAATTTGCAAATAAATTCATAAAAAATCCTACAATGTGATTTTCTGGATTTTTCCCCCTCATTTTGTCTGTCATAGTTGAAGTGTACCTATGATGAAAATTACAGGCCTCTCTCATCTTTTTAAGTGGGAGAACTTGCACAATTGGTGGCTGACTAAATACTTTTTTGCCCCACTGTACATACACACACCATGCCCCCAGTATATCAACCCATACTTGTATCACACAAACAAACACTTCCGTCCAATTATATTGCCCACATTATATAAAAGAGCAGTGTTGTGAGGACTGTATGATACCCACAGAGATTAATTCATGCATTCTGAAAAAATACCCTGAGAAGACATACAATTCACACCCATAAACACTAATTCACTAATAATTATCTGTAAGTAAACAGATATAATTGGTACATTTAACATCCACACAGAATGCATATGGTTCCAATATACTGTATGTGCAGCATACAGAACTACACTCACTTACTTAAACCCAAAGAAACACACGGACATCCAGTACCTGTGCAGGTAGAGGCGGTAGTCCTGTTCAGTTCCAGCCCCAGTGTTTGGTTCAGACGGGCTGTGACTGCTCCCCAGAACATCTGTCTCAATACCCTGTGTGCTCATATCGACGGGGAAGCTGAACAAGCACAGGGATGGAGTCCTCAGTCAACACCATATTATTTGGTTGAAGGTATTAGTTATTTTCTGTCATTTCCAACTCATCTGTCTTCTATAATCTATACCCAGCGTAACAGCAACAAAGATAAACATCAAAGTCATGACACATCAGAGATCGTGCACTCCCTCATCTCTCCCGTCTACAGGAAGAATTACACAATCAAATCCCTAGCTGTTCTGTCCTCATTTAACACTGTGCTCATTATCACATGAAATAGAGAGGTGACAGGACCTCACCAATTCAAACAGATAGCTAATATGTAAAACCTACCTCTGTATTAGGTGATGAAAGCTGCTGTGCGGGGCCGTGTGTGTGTGTGCGCAGTTTGCTACTGGGCTGTTTTTACGAAACAGAGAAACGCCTCTGTTTCACATCAGTGGTCAGTGTAGAGACACTGCATCTCTCAGCAGCTCCAGAGGGCCCTGTTACTCTAGGGGCAGCGGGTTGTTGTTACGCCCACAGAGAGGTGATGGTTGCCAGGCTGCGGGGAGCACCTAATTCCCCTTGTTGGAAGAGAATACAAAAGCTCTCCTGACTCTCAATCACTCTCTCACTGTCTCACATCCTGTCAGATGGAGGGACCTCAATCTGACAGGATGTGTGTGTGTGTGTGAGTCTGTTCCAGTCTAATTATTAACCAAGACTGCGCGCCCAAACTCGCCCTGTTAATCCCAAACCAATCACTAGTCAAAAGGTAACAGAATAAATACATTAGTGAGAGTCGACAAGAGATGGGGGTGAGAAAGTCATCTTACATTACGGGGTGAGAAAGTCATCTTACATTACGGGCTGAGTAAGACAGAAAACCTGATTGGAAGAAAAACACGACAAGCAGTGAATACCATAATTAAATCAATTCAGAAACAGAAAGAAAGTAAGAAACCACTAGTCAGATTTGTCACACGAGTAGCATACAGACTATCACATGCAAACACTCTGCTTTGATCCAATTCATGCCAAAATTGTTGTGGCATTAAATGTAACCGTTTCAACTAAATGTTAGACCAGTAATGACATATCTCTGCTCCTCTATAAATAAATTAAAACATCCAGCTAGCCTTAGGCAGTGTTGCCATAAAATGAGATTCTGGAGACAGCTGGAACAGTTTGATGGCTGAGGTCTCGCTTTCTCTCTGTGTTGACTAAGATGTGCCATGCCCCTTCAACATAACTGATTTAAAATGGTGCTAGAAAGCCCCAGTCCACTCTGAACACCAGAGGAAATCAGTCATGCTGGGAAAAGGCAAAGGTCGCAGATCCCAGGCAGCATCTGTCACATCCCTGGAAAGTGGAAACAGAAGGCCAAATAAAGGCCAGTAGTCTAAACAAAAATGTGACTATATAATCGGTAAAGAAACGTATGCCCATATAATAGTGTCTTACAATGAACTGTGTAGATGTTTGATGATCATGATGTTTGTATTACCAATAGAGAAGATTTAGGCAAATGGGGATACCTAGTTAGTCGTACAACTAAACGCATTCAACTGAAATGTGTCTTCCGCATTTAACCCAACCCCTTTGAATCAGACAGGTGCTGGCAGATGCATTTCTCTCAATGTTATGTCCTATAATTAACGATACTTTCCTCATTAACATTAAGTCATTTTGGCTTGGCTAATCTATCAGTGGCATTTCCCTCCAAAATATAGGCTGATTGTGGGGCCTTCCGTACCCCTGCAGTAGCCCCCCGTCATGGGGGGGTCAGAGGACGCTGCACCATGTCATAACAGGTTAGCCACGGGCCACTGCAGCTCAAAGCAGGGGCCCTGCAAGAGAACACGACATTGAAGAGGAACATACACACCATCACATACAGTATATATTCATTAACTTTCCCATTCCCTCTGGTAATGACATATAGAAACCAAGGGCATCCATGTAGGTGAACAAGGAGGTTTCATTCCGGAAGGATGCAAACAATGAGAGATCTGAGGATGGAGAAAATCTAAAGAAATCTATGGGACTCATTATTCTCACACAAAATATAATTATGTCTTGATCAATCACTCAACTACTTCATTCTGATTTCATTCTCAATCTTCACCTGTGCTCATATTAATGGATATTCACAGGCAGTGTCTCGCCCCCTAATAACATGCCCCACCACTGCCCCACCCTGGGGAGCGTTCTCATCTCCATGTGGTGACGAAGACAGGTTGTGATGGGGGAGGGCAGGAGATCTAGGGCAGTGGTCTCAAATTATAACGCCCTGGCTACCAGCATGTCTAGCATAGCATAGTGCACAGTATATCATTAGGACAAACCCATTTAAAGTGACCATCAAGACTTGATTATTACTGTTATTTAGCCAGTAGCTATCACATATTTAACAAAATGATGCAAAAGTAGGCTACCTTTTTTCATAATAATTGCACATAGATTGAAGGCTGCTAGGACAAAACAACTGAGAAAATTCTGACAACCTAGTAATTACACACCATAGATATTTCAGTCAAAGCAGATCTCTCCTTTTATGCTGTCAGAAATAATGGCACGAGCAGGGCCTGTAATGGTTATTTAGTCTTTTTAATCCTTCATACACAGTATATTGGTCTACATCCTGTTCTGTGCTATTTAATCATTGAAAAGAAAAAAAGTAACTTCGGTTACTCTATGTCCATTTAAAAAAAATATTTGATTTGCACCCAAATGCTGTTGTTATACATTAGAAAAGTGAGTAATTGGACCGTGACTCTCGTCATTCTATCCTTGTTCCATATATCTATAGATGGAACATCATTTGTGAAACAGGGAGGGAGATCAATTTCAACTTGGCCTCCGTAACTTGTCCATCATACCTGTCCATCTTTCACAAGGAGCAGTGACCACCATGTGAGACCTTAGAGGACCTTCACTAAACACACCCCAGCCTTGGTTACTCTGATTAGTTTCATATATCTATAGTTATAATCATACCTTTAATGTTAATCTCTCACAATAACCACCATGTGAGAATCCTCTAGAGGCCATGACTATAATCAAACAATCAAACAAACAAACCCTTGTAAGGAAGACAGTGGAGGAGTATTGATTCAAGGAAAGCAATCAACTCTAAAACAACAACACCCAGCTTCAGTTTCTCTCAGACAGCCACCTCCTGCCCAGTACAGAGTCCAACACCCTGCACAAAGCTGCAGTATGCCATGGCAACACACACTGTGCCACCCCTGTGACTCACACACATTTCTTGCTGGCACACCGCTGGTATTGTTCTGAGAAAAGCCCCTGAATGGTGACCTAAAACTGAACTATCTAATGAACGGCACCTCTGTTTTAATATCCAGGTCACCGTAACTCTGTCAACGTGCTCTGGCGAGAGGATTATAGTCCTTCTTGCCCATACTGTTACTCTTCTACATGGATGGACACCCATAGACTTCAATTACTAAATACAACCCCATTTTCATATCTCGCTAGAACTGGACATCCTAGAAGAGAGACATGTACTTACCCCTTGATGCAGTAGGCAGAGTGGTGGCGGTGGTGTCTGAGCTTTGTCTGGTGGCGTGGGCAGGGGGCACCCAGTGCTCCAGAACAGGGCCAGTGCCAGGTCAAACCACTAAGCAGCTCTGACAATAGAGGGGGGGGGAGAGTTAACGAGAGGGACAATAGAGAAAAGGACAGTAGAGTACATGGAAGAGATGAGGAAAACTTAAAAACTATTATTTGTGGGAAATTGTTTCAAAGGAGACGGATAGATGGATGAAAAAGGCGATGAAGGAGCGAGCTAAGCGACCAGGATCGTTAAAAGAGAGCATCAAATAGAGGGAGGAGAGTGAGTAGAGGAGGCAGGTCCATGCTGCCCCCCTTCACCTCACCACTGTACCCCTAAGTGCCCTAGTCCTACTATCACATGCAGGCTCTCTCTCTCTCTCTCTCTGAGGCTCCACCCACACAGCTTTAATTAACTCTCAAAATGAGGGTTTCTGAGAAACAATCCCTGTCTGCATCATGATGCCATGCTGCCATATTGCCTGTCACTACAGTAGGCCTACACATACAAGTGACGGACAAACATGTACATGAATAGATTAGACCCCCTCACACACACTACATTGTATATCTGTACTAATATACATGCATAACCTCACTATCTCTCACTTCCTTTAGTCACTTTCTTTACTAACACTCACGGTCAGAAATGAATGGTACATAATATATTGTGTCATTCTGGAGTCACTTTTATTGTAAATAAGAATAGAATATGTTTCTAAACACTTCTACATTCATGTGGATTCTACACTGAATAGGAATATAAATGCAACATGTAAAGTGTTGGTCCCATGTTCCATGAGCTGAAATAAAAGATCCCAGAAATGTTCCATATGCACAAGAAGCTTATTTCTCTTCAATTTTGTGCACACATTTGTTTACATCCATGTTAGTAAACATCTCTCCTTTGCCAAGATTATCCATCCACCTGACAGTTGTGGCATATCAAGAAGCAGATTAAACAGCATGATCATTACACAGGTGCACCTTGTGCTGAGGACAATAAAAGGCCACTCTAAAACATGCAGTTTTTTCACACAACACAATGCCACAGATGTCTCAAGTTTTGAGGGAGAGTAATTGGCATGCTCACTGCAGGAATGTCCACCAGAGCCCATTGCCAGATAATTGAATGTTAATTTCTCTATCATAAGCTGACTCCATTGTTGTTTTAGAGAATTTGGCAGTATGTCCAACCGGCATCACAACCGTAGACCACGTGTAACCACGCCAGCCCAGGACCTCCACATTTGGCTTCTTCACCTGCGGGATCGTCTGAGGGAGCTGTGGTCCTGAGGAGTATTTCTGTCTATAATAAAGCCCTTTTGTGGTGAAAACTACTTCTGATTGGTTATGCCTGGCTGCCAAGTGAGTGGGCCTATGCCCTCCCAGCTCCACCCATGGCTGCACCCCTGCCTGGTCATGTGAAATCTATAGATTAGGGCCTAATTCGTTTATTTCAATTGACTTATTTCCTTAAAAGAACTGTAACTGAGTAAAATCTTTGACATTGTTGAATTTTTATATTTTTGTTCAGTATACCATGATTAGTCTTGAATTAATTGTGAATAATGATGAGAGAGAAAGTTATTTGTGTGAGACAGACACACAAATATCAAACCCCCAAGACATGCTAACCTCTCACCATTACAATAACAGGGAAGGTCGGCATTTTATATCAAACCCCCAAGACATGCTAACCTCTCACCATTACAATAACAGGGGAGGTAGGCATTTTGGGGGGCCATGTTATTTGCGTGTCAATGACTTTCTCCCTTATCATTATTCACGATTCATTCAGGATTATCTGTAATCATGGTAACATCCACATTAATGTAGAAGTGTTCAGGAACATATTCTATTCTTATTTACAATAAAAGTGACTCCAAAATGACACAATACATGATTTTCCATTAATTTCTATTGGGCATAAAATAATCTGAAACACAACCAAAACAAACAGCAAATGCACCCAACAACTTTTTAGAGTCACATGCTTGATGTAATCATTGTGTGCTGGGAATACGGGACCCAATACTAAACTTTAGACTACTTTAATACACATAAGTACATTTCTTCCAATAATTTGGTCCCCTAAAATGGGGGTACCATGTACAAAAGGTTCTGTAATTTCTAAACAGTTCCCCCGATATATTAAAGCTGACAGTCTGCACTTTAACCTCAAAGTCATTGTATCATTTCAAATATCATTAAGGAAGTAATACATTGTCCGCATGCTATCATACCAATTTATTCGAATCAACACAATTTATTCTAGTCAGCTGGAGCATATCGCACAGGTGCACAACAGCAACCCTCCCTCATGCAGGATTTGAATTTGGCCTGACACTTGAGTACTTCATCCTGTCAATGTCAGTCTGTTGTGTAACACCTGATTCTGTTGGGTTTAAAAACAAATGACAAAATCACATGAATCTCAGGCATAAATGGGTTTCTGGAAGATGGTTCTACTTAATGCCAGCCAACATGTGGATCCACCAGTTGGCTTGAACTGTCCAGCCCAGTTCTTCGCACTTTGCTATCTGCTGGTGGAAGTGGTCCCGTGCGTTGTCCTCCCCCTTGTCGTCCTGCAGTGCGTCCCGGAGGTAGCGCATGTCCTCTGCAGCACTGAGCTCAGGGATCCCCGTCAAGAGCATGAGGGAGAAGAGGGTCACCAGCAGGCGAGAGTGGGAGCGCAGGGACAGGTAGGCCTGGGTACATGTGTCCTGCAAGTGGGGAGAGAATAACCACTCGTTTGACACAACCACACAAACATACACAAACTCAGAAGACAAGGTTAAGACAAAATAATAAATAACTCCAACAGTTATTTAGTCTTCACATTTAAAAGAAAGTGAGGAGCTTCAGATAGGCCGCTTACCCTGAACTTCTGGAAGTAGAGACTGTGTTGACCTTTGATCCTGCCCATGACGTAGAGGAAGTCAGGAGTGAGGACAAAGGGGACCCTCTCCCTGCTAACCCCCAGGAACCGTTTGGTGTTCCCCAGGATGTGGCCAAAGTCAATGTGAAACAGATTCCCTTGGGAGCAGAAAAACATGCTTTACATTTATAACACTCCACTCACCATATCAAGAAGACAGTGAATCAATCAACAACATGTATTTTATAAAGCGCTTTTTACATCAGTCGTTGTCACAAAGTGCTTTACAGATACCCAGCCTTTATACCCCAAACAGCAAGCAATGCAGATTCAGAAGGGACAGGATATGAAAAAGGACAGGATATGAAAAAAGGACAGGCTGTTTCATTGAGACTGATGACCTTGCCTTGATTTTTGTTTTTACATTGCAGGTACTGCATGTAAAACGTTTTATAAAAAAACAGTTGCCACTGGCAACTAAATGTACATGCTTCAATCTGTTTAGAATACATACAAATGCTCATCTTTATTTTGGTCTTTGAATACTGAGCACAAAATAGATTTTGTCAAACAAAAAACAGATAATGCAGAAAAGGTGAACCTGACATGAGTGAAAAGGTCACCAAAGACGTATGTCTGGTGCTGTGGTACTCAACCATGTTCCCTTAAGGCCCACCGTGAATGTTTGAGCAGCTTGGCAAAATTAACTGCAGTTAGTACATCTAATTGGTGCACTAATTAGTCACACAACACGCAAATGGTTGATGACAAATCAACAACAAATGTACATATTTTGAACTATTATAATATTTTATATTGGTACATTTTTCACATTTATGTTAAGGATTCTTGTTAATGGAAGTTATTTGTCAAAATGAAAACCTGCATAGTGCAATTCATTGGATTCAATTAGGTTGTCAGTACCGGACTAGGCTCTAGGGCTGCTAAAACAAAATAAAAACACTGGAGAATATTGAACCAATGGATGTGTCACGTTCTGTCCATCGTTCGTATGTGTTTTCCTTGTTTTAGTGTTGGTCAGGACGTGAGCTGGGTGGGCATTCTATGTTGTGTGTCTGGTTTGTCTATTTCTATGTTTGGCCTGATATGGTTCTCAATCAGCGGCAGGTGTTAGTCATTGTCTCTGATTGGGAACCATATTTAGGTAGCCTGTTTTGTGTTGGGTTTTGTGGGTGATTGTTCCTGTCTCTGTGTTTGCACCAGATAGGACTGTTGAGGTTTTCACGGTTCTTGTTTTGTATTGTCTGTTCATGTATAGTTGTCTTTATTAAAAACATCAATAACCACCACGCTGCATTTTGGTCCGCCTCTCTTTCACCAGAAGAAAACCCTTACAGGATGCATCTATTTTTCCCCAATCCATATGTGTGATGGGTCGGTCTGCACTCAGGCTGCAATGGAAGGTTACCGTTGCGTGGGAGAATAAATATGTTTAGGCTTCTATGCCTTCATCAGTGCTCTACAAGCACTGGTACGGACTGATGAAGTCATATAAGCCAAAATATGTGCTGTTTTCTGTTAAGAATTGTTTTTGTGCTTTGCACTAGCACCTTTTGTTATTCTTTTGAGTATGTATTAAATTACGTTTATTTTTGCATCTCGGCCTCCTTTGTATTCCTTTTCAGGGTTTGAGTGCGAGTACCTAGAATGCCTTCATCACATTTTGGGGGGACAAAATAACACTCTTTTATGCTGTGTCTTCCATTGTTCTTTTCTGTTTAGTGAAATGTAAAATACTATTCTCATTCTTACCTTGGTCTGTAATCATGATGTTGTCATTGTGGCGGTCCCCTATCCCCATCACATACGTGGCCACGCAGTATCCAGCACAAGAGTTAACAAACCTCTCCATAGCCTGATAGTGCTGAGATTAGGTGGGAGAAGCTCAGGGAATTGTAAAAGCATGAGCATAAAATGTCACAAAGTCACTGGGCAAAAGCGAAATGACTTCTGTACAGTCTCTCATAAACTACTGTATCGTGTCTAAGATTGAAAAGGGATTTGTGGAGATAGGAGGTATAGCTATTGATCCATATTGAACTTAGGGAAGAAATTGTGATATTTATGTGTTATTTACAATCTCTTGGAGTGGACACTTCCCCCTGAGCCACTCAAACAGGGCATCGTTCTTGAAGGCTCCTGTTGTGCCTCCTTGGATCCTCTGCAGGGCAGCAATGGTGACGGCATCTCTCACAATCTCTATCATGCCTGAAAACAGATAAGTGGTTATCAATGATTGTGACACAGTGCATTTTCAATTAGAGACTGAATATTGAACTATTGTTAATGACCTATATTGTATCCTGTAGAGATGCAACCATAGGGCACAAGATTCAGATCCAGTGATTTCTCCTGCCATATAGAATCCATCACCACCAGTGTCTGGAAACATCATACAAATTGATCCATCAAATATAATCAAACATGACCTAACAATGAAATAAAAATATGTTTTAAGTTGTATAATCACTTTTTAAATGTCGTATTTTCCACCGATCATTGAGCTAGTCTTTACTCACCTGAATCACCAGCATGTCCTGTCGGAGGTCATCCCCCTGTTTGAAGATGATGCCTACAGGGGGACCAGAGTGGCATGGAGAGTCCATGGAGGAAAACTCCAGCCACAGAGGCTTCTTCTTGGAGGCCATAACCTTGCACCTTTCCAGCTAGAGTTGTGGGGATTGGAGGATTGGGAATGGGATTGGCCAGAGGGAAGTGACTGTTAACATATTATAATATGAAATGACAACCAACAACACTATTTATTAAAGGTCATGAACAGTCAAAATCATGTTTTTCATGAACCAACATCGGAGAGGGCCAACACCGGAGAAGGCCAACATCAGAGAAGGCCAACATCAGAGAAGGCCAACATCGGAGAAGGCCAACATCAGAGAAGGCCAACATCGGAGAAGGCCAACACCGGAGAAGGCCAACATCGGAGAAGGCCAACATCGGAGAAGGCCAATATCAGACAAGGCCAACACCGGAGAAGGCCAACATCAGAGAAGGCCAACATCGGAGAAGGCCAACACCGGAGAAGGCCAACATCGGAGAAGGCCAACATCGGAGAAGGCCAATATCAGACAAGGCCAACACCGGAGAAGGCCAACATCAGAGAAGGCCAAAATCGGAGAAGGCCAACATCGGAGGTGTGTTTGCAGAGGGGCGTGGTTTACATAGCTAGTTAGCTACTCTACTGGTGCCAACATTTGACTGTAGGGTGTCAGCAAATATAATTAAAATGTTACGCTTCATCTATGGCAAAGATACTTATGTTTCCCTTTTGATTTGTGTCGAGTGTTTGCTAGTTACTGGCTATCTAGGTCTTTAGCCAGCATGGAACAAAATAGGAGGGAAGGATCGTTCAAAATTTAACTCAGTTGTCATGTCAACATATCCATCACTGCTGCTGTAAACCGCATCACAAGAGACATGTCAAATTGGAGATACACAATTGATGCAATTTCAATGTTGTTTGAGTTGCTTTGTTAATAACCAAATTTGAATGACATAATTTTACTGCAACATTGCTCACTACACTATATCCAAGTGTCTTGACATAGGCGTTTCAAAGTGCTGTCAGTCAATGCGAGTTCATGAATATAAGCTCCACACCCACTCAACCTGTCTTTTCAAACTTCCTGGTAGTGAGTCATGACACAAAAAGTACTTCAAAAGGATATTTTACATGGGAATCAGTATGACTGTTCGGGACCTTGAAGATAAATCAAGTTCAATTTCACCTGAGAACTCATTGAAGTTAGAGTGTAAAATACATGGGGGGTTAGAATCACAGTAAGTTGTTTTTGTGACCCTGACAGCAACAACACATTCTGGCTAAAATGTCCCTTCCTGCCATACAGACACTGAATTAACCTTACCAGGATTCTGCCTGCTCTGATGCGTGGGTCAAAGGGCACTTGGAAGTCTGATGGGAGATTACATGTCCTCAGGAGCTCCTGAAGCTTCTGGGCAGCTGGGGAACAAACAATCTGTTACCAGCTTTATATGATTCGATCAAATTTGATTTATAACACTCCAAAGGCAAGTGTATGACCATTCCAATGTTCACAGCAATATATTTCTTTCACTCTGACCCAATGGAATTTGTTCTATTTATATTCTATGACATGTTCTATGTTCTACATCCCAGTGGAGCCAGGCCAGAACCCCACCTGTGGATGGGAGGTCCGTCTTGTCAGGGTAGAGTCTCTTGACCACACTGGCCACCTCATGTAGTGCCTCCACAGCCTGCACCTGGCTGATGAAACTGCTCAGCATGGCCTGGCCACAGCCCAGCAGATAGGCCTCTAGCACCACAGCCATACGCTGACGGAAGAACGGGCAGCCCTCCACCTCACTGCGCAGGTACCAGAAGAAGAAGTGGCCAATCCTCTTGCTCTGCACGCCAGAGGAAAGTTAATTGAAGTATATCTTACTACAGCTAATGTATGTTATTTATGCATTACAAGCATAGCAGGGTACAGGTTCACTTCCGTGACCCCAATAAATCACAATAAATTCCTTGGAAACTAAAACATAGAAGTTCACACACAGGTCACATACTCTGAGAGCTCTTTGGATGAGGAATCTAGCCAGGAAGCTGTCATGGTAAGGCTCCACTTTGAGAGTCTATGAAAAGAGAGAAATAATAACACAATACTGTAAACAAACATCCCAGTGTGCACAGTGAAAACTATGTCAATGTTTGCTGAGAAACATGAATGAGTGACTTCATGGTAACAATTGTTACTCCTTTGTATTCTACCAAACAAAATGTTATGTTACGTGCACCAAATACAATGGATGTAGACTTAACAGGGAAATGTTTGCTTACAATACAATTGTCCAGTTCTAAGAAATACCAGGTAATAACCAGGCTGTAAAATAACATATTACCCATAGATATCGTATAATTAAAGACTTATTTCAAATAGGTTTTTTCAATGTACAGAAGGACAAATCAATCATTTGATTCCATCTATTACATATTTGTCCCCTATTCAATGTACCTGCACCAGCTGCAGCAGATACTTCAGCATCTCATCATTAGACAAGCTCTCCAGTCTCTGGACAGCCAGCTTCCTGACCCTCTCATCAGCAAAGTCCACACTGAGCAGCTCCAGGGCCACGGAGACATCCAGGTCTGGGGGTTCCCAGTGACTCAGCAGCCAGTGGACATCCTGCACGGAGCTGGGTCTTAGCCAGTTTACGCTGCGCAGGAACTGGGGGAGGTTGGAGGCATACTGGACACTCTCCTCCCTGAACCTCCTCAGACGGGCCCTGTCTGTGGTCACTGGGGACGAGGAGGATCTGGCAAACGTGTCGCTCGCGATGGGAGACAGACTTTTATCAGATAAGCTGGAGTTGGGTGAGGATGAGGGGAAAGACTGACCAAGAGGGGAGCAGGATCCAGGGGAGGTTGTGCTGTGAGGGAGAACCACAGGGAAACTGTAGCGGTCCAGGAGGAAGGTGATAGCCATGGATTCTGCCACGTCTGGGTTGGTGGCAGAGGAAAGCTTATCAGCCTTATAGGTAAAAGCCTCTTCCTCCAGCTCGGGATAGGCCCACATGTGAAGGGTGTGTGGCCCTTGGCTAAGGATGGACCTGTGGTCTATCAGAAGGAGATTCACAAAGTACAGCAGCTTTCCCTTCCCTCTCTGGTAGTCTGGAGATTTAAGACCAGAGGCTGGGGACTTGAATTCCTTTGTTGTGGCGCTATCATGGGTGCAAGCATTGATGGTCAGGCCCAGCTTAGCTCCACGGGGAAGATCCCTGAGGAGGATATCAAACTCCAACCACTCGTTCCACAGAACTTCATCAGCAAAGGCTTTGGGTGTGGAACAAACAGAGGTTACCACCTTGCTCCCGTAGAGGATAGAGGCCTCCACGTGGATGAACTGAGGAGGCTTGCCAGGGGGTTGGGGTATGTCGAAGCCCAGGAGCTTCACTCTGAACTTGCGGTTGCAGTCCCAGAGTGAAATCATGAGGATGTCGTCCACATCCTTTCCCTCCAGGGCCAGCTCCTCATGGGAGCTGGAAAGCCCAGTGAAGCTGTCCACAAGGGGCCAGTCTTCGGCCCTCACAGTGTCCTCATCAAGCTGTGCCATGGGGACCACAGACAGATGAAGCGCCTGCATGGACTTCAGACACTGCCGTACCCACAGGGAGTCAGAGAAAGGGAAGTCTCCAGAGAGGAACTCCTCCCTGCCACAGACCTTGAGAACCATGTCACCAGACTCACATTCCAAAGCATGGTCTACCATGATTTCTCGGAAGACCTTTATGAGACCTTCAGGTGTTATATTAAAATCCACCTTTACACTGAAGCACACGTCATTGTGATGCATAGTGACTGATATCTTTCGGCTGAGCTGTTCCTCCTGGACTTTTGGGAAGGGGGCTGAGGTGGTCCATGGCTCTGTTGCATAGGCCCTGGCATCCCGCCTTCTTAGCTCTTCCTGGCGGGGAGAAGCCAGCTTCCTGCGTGTGAAGCTGAGCTCGCCGAGCCTATTTGCTGCTACTGTATCCAGGTCATGGCCAATCAGGTTGACCAGGGTACGGTGGTGGCTCAGCCTCTCCTCTGTGTCATCTGGCTGAGGCGACACCACTATGCAAGCTACCTGCCGTCCCCGGGAGTCACGTGACCATGGTACATCCAGAGTCCGGAGAACCTGGCAGTCGTCAAAGATCTCATACCAGTCCTCTCCCTTGGGGTAAAGCAGTATGAACCTTTCAGGGTCCAACAGGCTTAATGGATCGGGATGGCAGTTCATCTCTTGAGTTTGCATGCAGATACGAAGACGTAACTGATGTACACTGCATTGTGCTGGTAGCCTCGCCACTACCAGGACTTTCTCTTGCCTCTCCCCAGCCTGGAGGCCCTTACCTGGGCGTAACTCACAGATGAACTCCAGGCTGTTCTCAGAGCAGCTGGCTCCAGACGTATCTGTTGCAAAATCTGCATATTCCCTGATGCCTTGACCAGAGTTCGATTCAGTCGCCATTCAATCCCCTAGACTAACAAGAAAAACAATGATCTAGAATTAAAAGCTTTTCTCGTTTTGATACTGTGCATTAACTGCACGCTCACAGACACATAATGGCCTACACATAATTCCCACCTTTCAATGAGACAGTTCATCTGAAATTGTAGATTAGAATGACATCTTACTTGATGATAGAAAGCTTTACTTTCAGATGAACTATAAAAAATCTCACCTGAACAGATGTGTCCTTCCTAGTTCCTTTACCACAGCAACAATGAATGACTGACTCCGTGTGTACGTAGTTAAATAAAAATGTCCCCTTCTGTAATTCTTGGATACTTCCTCATTCCTTTTTGAGTTGCTACCCATAAGTCAAGTCAAAGAGAAATAAATCCTTGTAATGGCCTGATAAGGAGTTCCTCTATTGTGGTGTGATAAGAGTTTACTGTAAACTGATAGGTAACCTAACAGAGGAAGCATTACCAGTAAGGTCCCTGTGGATTGAAACATGCACGCATGCACACATTTGTGTAAACCTGTTTAGCTTGTTGTTACTCATAGCTCAAATGCTTTCCATCCTGGCATGCAAAAGATTTTTTAGTTAGTGTATTTTCATACTTGGTCCCTTTCAGCCAATTTGTGTGAACTCAGCGCAGTTCTCTTAATTTTTTTGTGCAGTGTGACCACTCCAAAGGAACTCTGACTACTCAAAAGAGCCCCCGAAGCGAACCGAAGTGAGACCACCAGTTCGGTTCGCTTGAATTCCTCAGTTCGGTTCCCTTTTTTTTAGGGCAATGTGAACACAAAGCTCATCAGATTCACCTGTCATTGTTCCCGTACCCAGAGTGTGAATTACGGGAGAGTTAGGTTCCTGAATTTAGACATGAGCTCCTCTAAAGGCAACAAAAGTCAAACTTTGTGGAGGTCTCTTTGAGTTGCACCCCACCCATTCTTCTGCCCTCAAAACAGCCTCAATACATCAGGGCATGGACTCTACAAGGTGACTAAAGCATTCCACAGGGATGCTGGCCCATGTTGACTCCAATATTGACTCCAATGCAGTTTGGGTGGTGGACCACTCTTGATACACACGGGGAACTGTTGAGCGTGAGAAACCCAGCAGCGTTGCAGTTCTTGACACAAACCGGTGCGCCTGGCACCTACTACCATACCATTGCACCATTCTCCCTCTGAATGACACACATACACAATCCATGTCTCAATTGTCTCAAGGCTTAAAAATCCTTCTTTAATCTGTCTCCTCCCCTTCATCTACAATGATTGAAGTGGATTTAGCAAGTGACATCAATAAGAGATAATAGCTTTCACCTGGTTAGACTATGTAATGGAAAGAGCAGGTGTTCTTAATGTTTTGTATCCTCAATGTAATTCGTACTTTGCCTGCACCACACTAGACTACTGCAACACCTTTCCCCTTGCCATAACCCCTCACAATGGTGCCACAAAAGAGAGAAAATGATGATGTGCTCTTTTTGGCTGTTGATTAGTGATTGTCAAGGATGAGCAGATATTCCAAAATATATGCGGCGCTTTAGTTCAAGATGACTTGTTTGCAATATGTGATCTGTAGGCTACGAGATATTCATACGCTGTTTATTGATTGTGGGGTTTGAATAGTGTGAGAAGACAACAGCATATTTGGTGAGAATCACAACAAAGGGTGCAACATCAACTCTTGCTCTTAAAGGGGCAGTAGCCTACATTGGGAGTACAATTTTTTTCAATAACAGTATTATTTAATATGCAGTTATGATTCTTCTATTTGTTGTGAGATTGATTATTTTAAAGAGGACGACAGTACATGTGAAAACACCCTCTGTGAGCAGCGACCACACTATCACCTGATCGTACAAGAAAATGAATGAAAAGGAAAACAGACACAGTGAGAATGCCTTACAAATGGTTACATTGTAGCTGACAATTGCAGCTGTCAATGTACATTTAGATTTCTAATGTATTCATCTTATCTTTTTTACATGTTGTCATAGTGCTCCTGATGTAATCACTTCAACTTCTAACATATCCTGATAATAGTGGTTCAGAATCCACTATTAACTTACTTTATGGCTTCAGGAGATTAATTAGAGTACCATGGTAACAACACAATACAGCCCCTGGCTTATACACTGAATAGGCAGATGAGGCAGATCTGAAATGACCTGAGGTCTGTTCTTGTCTTGGCTCTCATTTCTCACATTGTTCTCAAATGACTATAGCATTTAAATCAAGGCAAGTCTTAAGTTCATCGTCAAATGTTAGCCGAGTCTTGTTTGGCCAGCTTTATGTGAGCCAGTTTGAGACTACAGAGGCTGGCTCACAAGGCTAATACAATGGTGCTGGCTAAACGGGTAATAAAAACTCTTAAAGATCGGACCCTTTAGCTCAGGACCTGAAGCAAGGATATGCATATTTTTGATACCATTTGAAATGAAACACTTTGAAGTTTGTGGAAATCTGAAATTATGTAGGAAAATATAACACATTAGATCTGGTAAAAGATAAAACAAACAAAAAAAAAGCCGTTTTCTGTTTTAATTTCTTCCATCATCTTTGAAATGGAAGAGAAAGGACATACATTAAGATAGGATTCAATGTGTATTTTACATGTTGTCCACAAGATGGCAGCAGTGTTTGTGCAAAGTTTCAGACTGAACCAGTGAAGCATCAAATCTGCCAGGAGTATGTCCCAATTTGCAGAATTGGTAAATTTATATTTTCAAGTACATAACTATAGAGAACATACAAAAATGCTATGGTAATAAAAAATGTAAGTTTATACACTCCCAGGAATGGCATTCATGATGTATCATTAGCTTCCCTACAGAAAATACACATCTAGATGGCCGGGAGGGGTGGGTGTGGAGCCAGAGACAGCAGTGGGGTTAAACTGTAGAACCCAGATCCTACATCTGAATATAAACATGTATTTTATCTCTGGGACCCTCAGGATGACAAATCACAGCAAGATTACTGAATATAAGTACATTATTTACCTTCAGAGGTGAATGTATCAAACCAGTTGCCGTGATAAAAGTGTTTTGTTGTTGTGAACTATCCTCAAACAATAGCCTGGTATTTTATTTCTGTAATAACTACTGTAAAATGGACACTGCAGTTAGATTAACAGCAATTTAAGCTTTCTGCCCAATTAAGACATGTCTATGTCCCAGAAAGTTGGCTGTTGTATACAACATTTTCTAGTCACATTATCGCATATTGAGCAACAACCGTCCCACCCATTTAGCTAGTACACTTTTAGCTAACTCCTAACCTTAACCCCTAGAGCTAGCTAACTTTAGCATTAGCCACCTAGCCACATAGCTAACTTTAGCCACAACTAATAGGAATTCGTAGCATATTGTACATTTTTTACATCCGTAATGTATTGTATGAATTACAATTTCGTAACCTATTGAACAAATTGCAATTCGTAACAAGTCATACGAATTGTTATTTGTAACAAATCATACGAATTGTTATTCGTAATAAATCATACAAAATGGATGATGGACATACCCAAATGAATAAATACCATACAAAACGTAACATATTATACTAAATGGAGTGTCTTGGATTTATGTACATAATAACACGAAATGCCCTGAGACCATGGTGTTTTGGGAATCGCACAATATACACAAAAAATACAGATTTCCATTTTGATGAACAATAAAACTATATTGTAATGCCTGCCATCAGCTCACTCATTTTCATAACATACAGTCAGGTCCAAAATTATTGGAAACCTTGATAAAGATGAGCCAAAAGTACTGAGCTATATTGTCTGCAAAAATGTTTTAAATTATATTTATGCTAATACAATTAGTGCTCAGAGAAAGAAATTAAAACTTATTTGGGGTCGGTGTGCCTGCCAAGGGACGGTTGAGCTAACGTAGGCTAATGTGATTAGCATGAGGTTGTAAGTAACAAGAAAAAGTCCCAGAATATAGACATATCTGATATGGGCAGAAAGCTTAAATTCTTGATAATCTAACTGCACTGCCCAATTTACAGTAGCTATTACAGTGAAATAATACCATGCTATTGTTAGAGGAGAGTGCACAATTTTGAACATGAAAAGTTATTCATAAACAAATTAGGAACATTTGGGCAGGCTTGATACAACATTTTGAACAGAAATGCAATTTAATTTTACCTTTATTTAACTAGGCAAGTCAGTTAAGAACAAATTCTTCTTTTCAATGACAGCCTATGAACAGTGGGCAGAATGACAGATTTGTACCTTGTCAGCTCAGGGATTTGACCTTGCAACCTTCCGGTTACTAGTCCAACGCTCTACCACTAGGCCACCCTGCCAGCCCAACAATAGTTCATTGGATCAGTCTAAAACTTTTCACATACATTGATGTCATCTAGTGGCCAAATTCTAAATTGCACCTGGGCTGGAATAATACATTATGGCCTTTCTCTTGCATTTCAAAGATGAGGGTACAAAAGCATACAAAAGAACGGTTGGTTGTTTCTTTGTATCATCTTTTAGCAGATCTATTGTGTTATATTCTACAACATTCCTTTCACATTTACATAAACTTCAAAGTGTTTCCTTCCAAATGGTGCCAAGAATATGCATAACCTTGCTTCAGAGCCTGAGCTACAGGCAGTTAGATTTGGGTATGGCATTTTAGGCGAGAATTGAAAAAAATGGGCGAATCCCATTAAGTAAAAAAATAAATCTCAAAAAGATAGGTGTCAAAATTATTGGCACCCCTAAAGATTATTATAAATAAAAACAAGTTAATTAAATCTGCATTAACATTCTACTTTTTTAAATGAATCCCAGTTTAAGGAACTGTATTGTGGGGTATAAAAATGAGGTAAAACACATGTAAAATCCCCTTTACATGTGGCAAAGAACTTACAAACTAAAAGAGACAAATGGGTGTTGACCTTCATAAATCAGGCAATGGGTACAAAAACTTACCACTTACCACTTACCACTATTAAGGGAAGAATTACTGGAACAGTGGTAAACTTGCCTGGTATTGGATGCATGAGGGTTCGGGAGGCAAAGACAAATCTAAGGGCCAAAGTTGGAGAATTATAAAACTTGGTCTCATCTTCGGGTCACTAAGTCTCCAAATCTACAATTCGACACCACCTCCATGCCAATAAGCTCTTTGGGAGTGTTACCAGAAAAAAATTACTTTATTGAGAGAAACTAAGAAATGGAAATGCCTAGAGTTAGTTACATGGCATTGGTGCTTGAATTGGAACCACTACTATGGTCTGATGACATGAAAATAGAGCTTTTGGCCCTAAGCACACATCAAAATTCACAAAGAAATGGTTCATTGACCACAAAATCAACATCAACAGTCTCCGGACCTGAACCCCATTGAAAACCTGTGGTTTGAATTGAAAGGGACAGTCCATATCAGCAGACAAAGGATATCAAGGACCTGGAAAGGTTCTGAAAGGAGGAATGGTCTACGTATTCCAATGTATTCTTCAATCTCATGAAACATTTTAGAAAAAGGCTCAGTGCCATTAATCTCGCAAGGTGAGGGTGCCAGAGTATTGTAAACAGTTGTGTAAGTATAAAATAATAGAATAAAAAAATATATAATTTGGAGCATGCAATATAGCTCAGTATTTGTATTATTTATTTTATTACGTTTTTTATGCTCATCTTTATCAGTGTTGCCAATCATTTTGCACCTAACTGCAGTTAATTTACAACGCTACATTATAGAAATCTACTAAGAAGATCATGTTGATAGACATTTAAATTATACTTGTGCTTTATTTGTTGTTATACGTATAACATCATTGTCGGTGTCGGTTTCTTTATTTTTTAGGTTAGGTTTCGGGGAAGGGTTAGCTAACATGCTAATTAGCTAAAATAATAAAGTTGTCCATAATGAGAGTCAAACATGCAACCTTTGCGTTGATAGACGTTCGCATTATCTGCCCACCCATTTACCTAGGTGGCTAGACATTTGTTATATGCCCACCCATCCACCCAGCACGACCAACCACCCGACTTTCGTTTTTTTGCCATAAGTAATCTTCTGGCTTATGCAACCATACCAAACGTAATTTATGTTTACTGTGGATGTATGTTTACTGTGTTATATCTAGTCTATGAGACTAGGCTGAACACACACACACACACACACACACACACACACACACACACACACACACACACACACACACACACACACACACACACACACACACACACACACACACACACACACACACACACACACACACACACACACACACACACACTCAGATTTTGATTCCAGCAGGGTCTTCCCACCAATTTAGTGCCTTTTTAGAAGTATAACTTGGTAAAACATATATTTTTCAAAAGGAATCGTTTCAACCCTCTGGTTGCTGGCTCACTCCCACCATATTTTTCCCCTTCGGCCCTGACATTCAAACTGCACTTCTCTAGACCCGAGGTTATCATATCCCTCCAGTTGATCCAGCTGGAATGACTGTTTTAGCATTTGGGCATAGTTGTTGGTGGAGCAGTGTCCATGTTTATGCGATAACAGGCATGTAACACTAGGGGGTCCAAGAGAGTTTCAATGGCTCTGCAGAAGAGAGTACATTTGTAAAATAACAGGTTAAATTATTCCTAAATTCTACCAGGCAACAGGGTAGTGATTGAAATGAGAACCACTACAACCCATTTATAAATAGACAATGATCAATTATGCAATATCCACTGACACTCTTCTGCATGAAAATAATAAAATAACATTTTATTAAACAAGTCAGTGAAGAACACATTCTTATTTACAATGACGGCCGAGGAACAGTGAGTTAACTGCCTTGTTCTGGGGAAGAACGACAGATCTTCTCAGCTTGGGTATTCGATCTAGCAACCTTTCAGTTTTTGGCCCAACGCTCTAACCACTAGCATACCTGCGGCCCCACAATACATCTTGCAAATTAGGGTTCAAATCAGGGTTCCCTCGGGACAAATCCAGCCCAACAGCAATATTATTTGGCCCCCCAAATTAATTATTTTCTTCATACAAAAAAAAATGTTTAAAAAAATATCAGAACCGAGATGCAAAAACTCCCAAATGCGATTTCCCAATAAGGAAGTTACACTAAATAATCCAAAAGTTACATTTTAACTTCACCCTTGTGCTTCGCTGAAAACAATTTTACATCCATTGTGGTATGGGTCAGATTGACTCGCACAATTTAAACACACTCAAGACAGTAAAGGAGGAAGTAAAAACATCCAAAACTTTATTTAGCAATTAGAAATACAGGAACATTTGATTTCAAAAACTATTTGTAATACATATTTCCTTTCTCACAAACAAGCCTTTTCTGTTGAGCTCTTTGAGTGTTTGTGTCAGAGATCTGCTGCTCTCGCACAGAGAAGGAGAAGCTTGGGAAAGCCTCTTTTCACAAACAATTATAGAAGTGCAACCAGAACCAGTCAAAACAAAATGTCACACTTGTTAATTTTGGACCTGTGCAAATATCTAGACACATGAAAGCATCCGGGTCAAAATGACCCACAACATATTTGTATACAAAAACTACACACATCCCACAACACATCTGTGTACACATTTTGAAGTTGTTCATGACCCTAAATGAGGAAAAGTAATTAAATGGAGAAAAAGAGGCCAACTAGTAATTTAGACAAGTCAAGGTGGAAATGCATCAAATTGAACCGCAACATAAAGAGTTAATTCACGATGAGAGAGAATGCAGGAGACTATTAAAGCATGCAATGGAGCATATTGTGGTGCTGTAACGTACACCTGCAACCGCAGAGCAATCCATAGGAGGTGAACAGAGCCTGGTGCTGAAAATATAGTTAACTTGCTATGCAAGTGTTATACAGCAACAGATGGAGAAATCCTACATCAGTCGAGTAATTCATTTCAACAATAATCTTGACTTTACAAAGAGGGCTTAATTGGATTCTTTCTTCCGAACCTAGACCTTTATAATACAACTTAACAGGCTGAGGTAGGCTGAGGCGTAACAGCATCTTTCACAATACATTTTTTTAAAGTACTAATATAAGTGGGATTTTTGTTTTGTTAGGCTTATTTACAATTCCAACTGGCCAGAAACGCAGCATCCTACATAAAACAATCAATTAAAGCAAAAAAGCAGATATCTGTATCAAGGCACAAGAGGAGACCCAGATGCACACACAGGAGGCAGATGGTAGGAGTCTTACAATGTTTATTTATCCAAAGGGGTAGGCAAGAGAAAAGTCAAGGACAGGAAAAAGGTCAAAACCAGATCAGAATCCAAGATGATCAGGCAGGCAGGATGATCAGGCAGGCAGGCAGGATGATCAGGCAGGCAGGATGATCAGGCAGGCAGGCAGGATGATCAGGCAGGCAGGCAGGATGATCAGGCAGGCAGGCAGGATGATCAGGCAGGCAGGCAGGATGATCAGGCAGGCAGGCAGGATGATCAGGCAGGCAGGCAGGATGATCAGGCAGGCAGGCAGGATGATCAGGCAGGCAGGCAGGATGATCAGGCAGGCAGGCAGAGGATGATCAGGCAGGCAGGCAGGATGATCAGGCAGGCAGGCAGGAAAGTAGTCCAGAGTCAGAACCGGGAGAACTATAAAAAAGAGAATTAGCACAGGAGTACGTGAAAAACACACTGTTAACTTAACTAACATACAAGACGAACTGACACAGAGAGACAGGGAACACCGGGTTAAATACACTGTGGAAAATAAGTGACACCTGGAGGGGGTGGAGACAATCACAGGAACATGTGAAACAGATCAGGGCGTGACATCTGTATCCGGATAGCTTGTTCCTGTAACAACAGAACAAACAGAAAATACTGTCACGTTGATGCCTAAATATCTCTGGATAAGCATTCATAATGTTAGTATTTACTAATTACAGTCATATAGGCCACATTTCCCCTTGGACACGATCTTGTGGATGTTGCGTGAGATGGATGTGATTTTGATACATAGGCAGTCCTCGGTTGATTTATGAGAAAGCAAGTTCCTGTCGTTAATCTATACTGCGTTCAAATAGGAAAATTAGGACTCGCAGGCGTAAATCGATCCAAACATTGTTAGCAAATAAAATGCACGTCTCTTTGTGCTGTATTCCTCTGTAGTCCGTCCTCCCCAATGAAGGTGCCACCAACCTCCTGTGAAGTCAGTATTTGTGTAAAGTGAGTCTGCCAGATCAAGGGCAGTAGGGATGACAACGCATTATATTGATAGGTGCATGAATTGGACCATATTTCTGTCCTGCTCTTTCTGTCCTGCCTGAGCAATCGACAGGTAACCTTTGGGTGTCAGGGAAACGTTTGGGAGTAAAAGGTACATATTTTATTTAGGAATGTAGTGGAGTAAAAGTAGTCAGAATTAGAAATAGTAAAGTACAGATACAATAATTGATTTGACTTAAATAGGATTTCATTTTGATTTTGTTACCTTACCACACTATTGAGAGCCACTCATGATGAGATATCGAAAGAGCATACAGCTAAAGAATGAGAACCTTGTCAATGAAAATAAATGATTAAAATACAATATCAAGTGCCTCAGTTTACACTACACAAACAATACACCAATAACAGTCAGTATAATATTATAAAACTGGTCATTTTGGTCCCTACTGTACTCTTTGTCCTTACTATGTATCCTTGATAACCATTGTACATTTCCTTCCCAGGTTTTTATCTCTCCTCCCAACTTCAATGCTCCTCATCGTACCTCTCCTCAGTTGCCATATCTGGGAGACACAAGTCCTGTCCATGTCTAGCTCAGGGCGTTCACCCTTCCACCAGAAGAGTCTGGGCAATGCCTGACGCACCTCCCAGTTGCGGAGTCCATAGATGAGGGGGTTGATGCAGGGAGGCACCAGGATGAGAGCCAGGAGGGAAATGTGCAGGGTGCCGGCCGACAGCGAGGTCCCAGCCCCAGAGAGAGTCGTCAGGGGAGCCATCATGGCCCCTGTGCCCTCCAGCTCCCACAGAGCATCTGAGGTGATCTTGAGGAACATAGGGAGCAGCTGCAAGAACAGCATCCCACAGTAGAAAAGCACAGTGTTGCGCGCCCGCGTGTTCACCGTGTTGAAGGGCACCACAGCGTTGCGGGCGTCCTGGTACATCCGCACATAGGCAAAGAAGTAGCTGAGGAGGCAGAGCAGGGTGATGATGAAGCCCACCAGCTTGCGGGTGATAGCCGCTGCCCTGGGGAAACCCATGTGGCGTTCCACTGTGTCAGGCTCACATATGAGTCCAGAGGTTGCTGTGCCATATCCCCCCTCCCCCAGGTGTAGTAGGGTGATGTTAATGCAGCCAACGCTGATGGACAAGACCCAGGTGAGGCTGATAGTGAGGCGAAGGCGCAGTGGGGTGAGGATGGACAGGTAGTGGATGGCATGGCACACATACAGGTATCGCTCAATGGCCATGCAGGTGATGGTGATGAGTGTGCAGAAGATACAGGCGCTGCCTGTGAAATACTGGATGAGGCACCAGGTATCGAAGTTCATTGTCCTTCTCTGCCATAAGCAGTGAGTCACAAACGGGCCCAAATTGATGGTTTGCACAATGTCACTCAGAATCAGGTTCTTCAACAGGGCATAGCGTGGCTCCCAAGACAGGTCCTCCGAGCGTCCAAGTCCCAACAAAGTGAATCCGTTAAGCGCCAAAGAGAGGATGGTGAGCATCAAGAACACACAAATCAGCACATTTACTTCAGTATCAGATGGCATTATGGACAAAAAGAGGCATCCACCGAGGTCGAAGATGTGATTGTCATCCGTCCCGTTCTCGAAAGGTTGCGCAATGCATGGACCGGTACGGTTGAACACCTGACTGGAATTCATGATTTAGGAACTCATGTGCCATGGCCTAGCTGAGCGCATTGTTTTATTCTCTCTCTCTCTGTCTGTATCGATCACCCGCTTGCGCGCTGGAGACGGATGCTATAAGGCTGCGCGTTACACAAAATCCACCTGCAGAATCAGTGGTCGCAGACTTTCATGTTATCTGTTGCTAATTTAGCTACAGTCCCTCGTAGGCTACATGTTTAAATGTATATTTTATTTAGTATACTTTTATTACTCATTAGGTTTCTTTTTGTCTTATTTATTTATTGCACTATTAGGCTATAAGCTACAGTTACACCTTCTACTCAAATTGTAAAGACATTATATCGATAGCTCCATAATCAATTGATCTTTGTGGGTTTGATAATACATTATAACAACAGCATCATCATCACCATCCTTGTAATTATCATTGTCATTATCTACTAGCCTTCTATATACAAATGGATTAGCTTGATTTTACAATGGCTTAAGTAATCGTATTGAATATATTCTCGTTTGGTTATAAATAGTGCATTTTCTATCTTAAAAAAGCTGTATCTCATCTGTGGCAGCTGTGTGCATATAATTACTTACTTATCACTATGTCATTCGAAATGATGCGTCAGAGTTTGTGTGTAACTCATTTTCAAAACAATTGATTTGATAATGAAAATCATTATCAAAGGTTTAGCTTATTTGTAGGCCTAGTTCAAATCTATACTCTCAGCAATCCAACACATCAATTGGGTCAATGCACCAAGAGTGCATTTTGGGTAGTCTAATTTGCTAACAAAACAAAAATTGTGTTGACCATATCAGGGTTCATGATTTAATCTTAAATAACCATAAATTCCCTCGCAAGTTTAAATTTCTAGCCGATGTATGGGTAACACAGTTGACTTGTTATGCTCGATTCACAGTTTTCCACCACAAAACGCCCAAAAAGAGTAGAACCAGCTCACCTGCTTTTACTCTATGATTTGACTATTAGATGTTTCTTTTGAATAAAAAAATTAAAAGGAGTAGTAGTATTAAAACGAGTGTTCAGTTCACATAATACGTTTGACCTTCAAATGAGGGATAAATGTAAATGAATCAACAATCACATAATTTTTTATATTTTTTATTTCACCTTTATTTAACCAGGTAGGCAAGTTGAGAACAAGTTCTCATTTACAACTGCGACCTGGCCAAGATAAAGCAAAGCAGTTCGACACATACAACAACACAGAGTTACACATGGAGTAAACAAACATACAGTCGATAATACAGCAGAAAAACAAGTCTATATACACTGTGTGTAAATGAGGTAGGGGAAGGGAGGTAAGGCAAAAAATAGGCCATGGTGGTGAAGTAAATACAATATAGCAATTAAACACTGGAATGGTAGATGTGCAGAAGATGAATGTGCAAAGTAGAAATACTGGGGTGCAAAGGAGCACGATAAATAAATAAATACAGTAGGGGATGAGTTAGTTGTTTGGGCTATTTACAGATGGGTTATGTACAGGTGAAGTGATCTGTGAGCTGCTCTGACAGCTGGTGCTTAAAGCTAGTGAGGGAGATAAGTGTCTCCGGTTTCAGTGATTTTTGTTGTTCGTTCCAGTCATTGGCAGCAGAGAACTGGAAGGAGAGGCGGCCAAAGGAAGAATTGGCTTTGGGGGTGACCAGTGAGATATACCTGCTGGAGCACGTGCTACGGGTGGGTGCTGCTATGGTGACCAGCGAGCTAAGGCGGGGCTTTACCTAGCCAAGACTTATAGATGACCTGGAGCCAGTGGTTCTGGCAACGAGTATGAAGCGAGGGCCAGCCAACAAGAGAGTACAGGTCGCAGTGGTGGGTAGTATATGGGGCTTTGGTGACAAAACGGATGGCACTGTGATCCAATTTGTTTGAGTTGAGTGTTGGAGGCTATTTTGTAAATGACATCGCCGAAATCGAGGATCGGTAGGATGGTCAGTTTTACGAGGGTATGTTTGGCAGGATGAGTGAAGGATGCTTTGTTGCGAAATAGGAAGCCAATTCTAGATTTAATTTTGGATTGGAGATGTTTGATGTGAGTCTGGAAGGAGGGTTTACAGTCTAACCAGACACCTAGGTATTTGTAGTTGTCCACATATTCTAAGTCAGAACCGTCCAGAGTAGTGATGCTGGATGTGCGGGCAGGTGAGGGCAGCGATTGGTTGAAGAGCATGCATTTAGTTTTACTTGTATTTAAGAGCAGTTGGAGGCCACGGAAGGAGAGTTGTATGGCATTGAAGCTCGTCTGGAGGGTAGTTAACAGAGTGTCCAAAGAGTAATAAACTAGCAAAGTTGTATAGCTCTGTAAAAATATTTTTTGTGGAAGTGGAAGAAGTTTAAAAAGTTGCACTTTAAGTAAATGATTAGAATAGTAATATAATAATAATAATAGAATAGTGAAACTATTTCAATTGCTTATCCCTTGTAATTGTGGTCAGTCGTTGTTTGGTTCAGTGGTTGTGTTGTAAATAGTTTTGTGGTTGTGGTCAGTAGTTGTGTGCACACCAATTAGTATAACATGTTAAAAATCTTATGGTATTAATTTGTGGATCTCCATCATACATTTCATGTGATGTTACATATTAGAATTCATATGACATTTTTTATGAATTTTCAAAAGTTATGTTATGAATTTGCTAAACGTATTTTATGTTACGAATTCCAATCTGTTGTGACTAATGTTAGCTAGTTAAGATTATTAGTTAGGTTAAATGGTTAAGGTTAGGAAAGGGTTAGCTAACATGCTAAGTAGCTGCAAAGTAGCTAAAAAGTAGTTGATAAGTTGCTAATGATCTAAAATGCCAAAGTCCGTGATGAGATTTGAACACCCACCCTTTGGGTTGCTCGACATCAGCATAAACCATCCACCCTGACCCACCACCCCCTTTCGTTTTTGCCTTAAGTAACCTTATGTCTTATGTAACCATACCAGACGTAACATATCATACTAATTTCAATGTCTCAGATATACATTTACTATGTTATGTCGAGTCTACGAGAGCAGGCTGTCTACCCAGGCCCAATTGCTTCTGCCAAATTTAAGGCCCGGCCCGGGCCCTGCCTGAAACCCAAAATGAGAAATAACTTCCTCCACTAATACATCCATTAGCTGCTCCTCTCTGTCTCGATTTCACCCTGCATGCAAGCAGTCCACTCTGCATACACTCTGCTCATGGTGGCTCACAGTGTGTAGGTTTCCATAACAACAGCTTCGCTTGGGATGCTCTGCTCAATTAAGAGATGTGAGAGAGCTGTTGGCTACTTCTCATCCCTCTAAATTCCGGCAAAACTCAAGGAACATTATTATTTTTTGTTAAATAAATCCCTCCTGCTTTATATTTTTGACGAGGTTGAAGCACTTCTGACACCATGTTGTGATCTTAGTCAGATATGAGTGTGCTGTGCAGAAGAGCACAAGTAAATGACTAACAAAATGTTAGTGATCAATTTAGTGGTACTCGAGCCCTACCTGTACCCTAGCCCGATGTATAATGTTGGGGCCCGTCGGGCTCGGGTCGGGTAGCAGAGCTCTACTAGTGAGCATTAGAAATCTTAGAGCTAGCTGTTTGGTCCAAAACAGATTCACAGATCATGGGAATTTGTCAAGAAATTAAGATGTTCTCTCCCTCCGAGTTAAGTGTTGCTAGGCAACAGTAGCCTTGGCAACACTGCTAAAGCCATCGTGAAAAACATGCTAGCAAACAACAACGTTTTTGTTTTAAACTAAATAAATACTGCACTATGACCCACAAAACGTATTTGTTAGATTCATGATAGTGTTTTTTATTTATTTTTATTTCACCTTTATTTAACCAGGTAGGCTAGTTGAGAACAAGTTCTCATTTGCAACTGCGACCTGACCAAGATAAAGCATAGCAGTGTGAACAGACAACACAGAGTTACACATGGAGTAAACAATTAACAAGTCAATAACACAGTAGAAAAAAAGAGAGATACAAGATACATTGTGTGCAAAAGGCATGAGGAGGTAGGCGAATAATTACAATTTTGCAGATTAACACTGGAGTGATAAATGATCAGATGGTCATGTGCAGGTAGAGATACTGGTGTGCAAAAGAGCAGAAAAGTAAATAAATATAAACAGTATGGGGAAGAGGTAGGTCAAATTGGGTGGGCTATTTACCGATAGACTATGTACAGCTGCAGCGATCTGGTTAGCTGCTCAGATAGACGATGTTTGAAGTTGGTGAGGGAGATAAAAGTCTCCAACTTCAGTGATTTTTGCAATTTGTTCCAGTCACAAACAAAGTGACTGGAAGGAAAGTGAACTTCAAAATGTGATGTAGTTTTATTGGAATCAGCAGCAGTTGTTGGGTTACTAAAACAGCTCGTTCTATTGATTGGTCGAAGCTATTCCTAGAAGTGGAAGATTTGTGTCTGTCTGTTTGGGGGGAGTGGTCAAAAGTTACAGGAAATGTTGTTGATGCAGTTACTAAAACAGCTGTAACTTATTATCAGAATAATATATTTTTGTTAAAACGCCAGATGAGTAGCAGAGAAGTTAATAAAGACTAAGTTGTTGCAAAGCAGTCAAAGTAGCTGATTTGTGTCAAAAGTTGCATTATTGCATTAATTAACAGTAAATGGAATATTGGAAGTGATTCCTTAGAATGTTGAGGAAATGCCATTAGAAGGGCAAACAAAATACAAGTAACTCAGTCCTGACCAGTCTACACGTTCTAACGTTTGAACTGCGTTTCTATCTTAAACGGTGTAGGAGTCGAGTGCTAAAGAATAACTACATCATAGTTATTATTATGTCGATGATTTAAGTTGGGGATTTTGCTTCGCAAGCCCCACAATAAGAATCTTCACACATGACTGTGAAAGCTATAAAATAACAAGGACTTTACATTTATGTACATTTAGGTGGTTAACACTAGAAAAGCCTATCTGTTGCCATGTGCTTCATGAAAAAAGTCATATTTTGAAATAGAGCTCATAACTTCAATTTTGAGAATTATAAACCTCATAATCTGCTCTTTCTGATACTACAGTTGAAGTCGGAAGTTTACATAAACCTTAGCCAAGTACATTTAAACTCAGTTTTCCACAATTCCTGACATTTAATCCTAGTAAAAATTCCCTGTCTTAGGTCAGTTAGGATCACAACCTTATTTTAAGAATGTGAAATGTCAGAATAATAGTAGAGAAAATGATTTATTTCAGCTTTTATTTCTTTCATCACATTCCCAGTGGGTCAGACGTTTACATACACTCAATTAGTATTTGGTAGCATTGCCTTTAAATTGTTTAACTTGGGTCAAGTGTTTCTGGTAGCCTTCCACAAGCTTCCCACAATAAGTTGGGTGAATTTTGGCCCAGTCCTCCTGACAGAGCTGGTGTAACTGAGTCAGGTTTGTTGGCTTCCTTGCTCGCACACGCTTTTTCAGTTCTGCCCACACATTTTCTTTGACTTTGTTGTCCTTTAGCCATTTTGCCACAACTTTGGAAGTATGCTTGGGGTTATTGTACATTTGGAAGAGTCATTTGCGACCAAGCTTAAATTCCTGACTGATGTCTTGAGATGTTGCTTCAATATATCCACATAATTTTCCGTTCTCATGAAGCCATCTATCTTGGGAAGTGCACCAGTCACTCCTGCAGCAAAGCGCCCTCACAACATGATGCTGCCACCCATGTGTTTCACGGTTGGAATGGTGTTCTTCGGCTAGCAGACCCCCTTTTTCCTCCAAACATAACGATGGTCATTATGGCCAAACAGTTCTATTTTTGTTTCATCAGACCAGAGGACATTTCTCCAAAAAGTACAATCTTTGTCCCCATTGTCAGTTGCAAGCCGTAGTCTGGCTTTTTTATGTCGGTTTTGGAGCAGTGGCTTCTTCCTTGCTGAGCGGCCTTTCAGGTTATGTTTTACTCTCGATATAGATACTTTTGCACCTGTTTCCTCCAGCATCTTCAAGGGTCCATTGCTGTTGCTCTGGGATTGATTTGCACTTTTTGCAGGAAAGTACGTTCATCTCTAGGCGACAGAACGCGTCTCCTTCCTGAGCGGTAGGACGGCTGTTCCCATGGTGTTTATTCTCGCGTACTATTGTTTGTACAGATACCTTCAGGCATTTGGAAATTGCTCCCAAGGATGAACCAGACTTGTGGAGGTCTACAATTTTTTCTGCGGCCTATGTAAACTTCTGACCCACTGGTATTGTGATACAGTGAATTATAAGTGAAATAATTTGTCTGTAAAACAATTGTTGGAAAAATGACTTGTGTCATGCACAAAGTGGATGTCCTCACCGACTTTCCAAAACTATAGTTTGTTAACAAGAAATTTGTGGAGTGGTTGAAAAAATATTTTTAATGACTCCAACCTAAGTGTATGTAAACTTCCCACTTCAACTGTATATAGAAACCAAAACGTCTTTCCTGCATGTGACTGCGATTTGAAAATGTCACTTTTTGGTGCTCTGGAAAAAAATGACATCCTCTTAACACGGCTTATAACCCAATTCTGTTTGTGATATCAAAATTCTTACAACATACACAAAAGTATGTGGACACCCGTGACTTTCAACATGGCATCATCATAGGATGCCACCAGTTCGTCAAATTTCTGCCCTGCTAGAGCTGTCCCGGTCAACTATAAGTGCTGTTATTGTGAAGTGGAGACATCTAGGAGCAACAACCGCTCCGCTGCGAAGTGGTAGGTCACACAAGCTCACAGAACGGGGCCGTCGAATGCTGAAGCATGTAGCGTGTACAAAATCATCTGTCCTCAGTCGCAACACTCACTACCGAGTTCCAAACTGCCTCTGGAAGCAACGTCAGCACAATAACTGTTCGTCGGGAGCTTCATGAAATGGGTTTCCATGGTGGAGCAGCTGCATACAAGTCTAAGATCGCCATGCGCAATGCCAAGCATCAGCTGGACTGGTGTAAAGCTCTCCCCCATTGGACTATGGAGCTGTGGAAACAAGTTCTCTGGAGTGATGAATCATGCTTCACAATCTGGCAGTCCGACGGACGCCAGGAGGACACTACCTTCCCCAATGCATAGTGTCAACTGTAAAGTTTAGTGGAGGAGGAATAATGGTCTGGGGCTGTTTTTCATTGTTTGGGCTCGGCCCCTTAGTTCCAGTGAAGGGAAATCTTAACACTACAGCATACAATGACATTGTAGACGATTCTGTGCTTCCAACTTTGTGGTAACAATTTGGGGAAGGCCCTTCTTGTTTCAGCATGACAATTCCCCCGTGCACAAAGTGAGGTCCATACAGAAATGGTTTGTTGAGATCGGAGTGGAAGAAGTTAACTGGCCTGCACAGAGCCTTGACCGCAACCCAATCGAACACCTTTGGGATGAATTGGAACACAACAGAGAAACATAAAAGCCCATAGATGTAGCTAGCTATATGCTCTATTGGGTAAATAAATTAAACTAGCTCCAGTAGGCTAATCATTTTGAGTGTGAACTGTATTACTGTACTATATCATATTATACTGTATGATATGGACTGGAATTATGCACAACTTTCAAACCATGATAAATCAGGAAGAAAACATGCAATTCTGGTGCAGCACATGCGGCATACAAAGTTACAGGTATAGGCTTGCGAATTGAATTGGAATTTTGAAATACAAAAGCCCTATTTGTATAATCAGTAATAGGCTGAGGCATACAGTATATACCGTTCATAATATTTCCCCCAATGTTATTAGCCTACCTCCTCTTTCTCTCTATTGTTGCTTCATTCCTTCCTCACTTTCAACAGTTAAATTAAATCATTTTCTTTGTCATTATCTTCATCATTCTCATGACATCCTTGAATAATATAGGACTAGAATTAGATGCAAAAGGCTTTCACTTCACTTCACAAAGATTGAATGGTTATGGGTCTGAATAAATAACTGCTATAGCCTACTGCCATCGCGCGTTCACTCTTCTTTCAAACACCCCGTGAGTTCTATTGGCTGTTGTATATAACATTCAGTAAACAAGAGCTTGCTTCCCCTCTTCGAATAGTCTATTGGTATAAGCAATTCAAAAAAATAATGTTCAGCAAGCTGTTCTAGTCTAGCTTTTCCTGCATGGGACTCCAAGAGCATGGGACTCCAAGAGCATGGGACTCCAAGAGCATGGGACTCCAAGAGCATGGGACTCCAAGAGCATGGGACTCCAAGTAATGTTTTTTTGACCTCTATGGGATCGGTGGCCCCCCCTGCGGGACAATTAAGCTAACATAGCCAAATGTGATTAGCATGAGGTTGTAAGTAACAAAAAAATCCCAGGACATAGACATATCTGATATGGGCAGAAAACGTAAATTCTTGTTAATCTAACTGCATTGTCCAATTTACAGTAGCTATTACAGTGAAATAATACCATGCTGTTGTTTGAGGAGAGTGCACAATTATGAACTTGAAAATGTATTAATTAACCAATTAGGCACATTTGGGCAGTCTTGATACAACATTTTGAACAGATATACAATGGTTCATTGGATCAGTCTAAAACTTTGCACATACATTGATACATCTACATTGCACCTGGGCTGGAATAATACATTATGGCCTTCCTCATGCATTTCAAATATGATTGTACAAAAAATTTAAAAAAATGTTTTCTTTGTATTATCTTTTACAAGATCTAATGTGTCATTTTCTCCTACATTATTAGACTATGCTGCAGCAAATGTAGGCCTACCTGTCACAATGCTGAGATGGGCAGTCTGTCCCCACCCTCATCCATCATGCAGAGGCCGTAGAGAATGCAGATTTAGACATCGCATATAGTTTAATCATTTCATTTCATGCCATGCTGTTCACATAAATAATTGATTATAATTTACTGGCTTCTCGCAGTTATTTATCCCGGGAAAAGGTAGTGGTAAATCTCGGTAATCGGGTTCCCGCCATTCAACCCTCGTTTAAACAGCGTTTCCAACTGGACATTAAAACCAGCGTTCATTTACGGACAGTGTTGAATATAGCCAAAATGAGAATAGGCTAAATTGCAATGTCCTTTGCCTCCTGTTTTGCCATTTTAGTATTGTGCACAAGTTGCTAGGCAGAAATGTTAGGCATAAATGCAAAAGATCTTGCCTATGTTTGAGCAGTCTTTCCCAACTCCAGTCCTGGACTACCCCTTGGCAGAACACCTTTTTGTTGTAGCCTCTGACTAATTTGTATAAATAAAATGTCACATGATATTCAAACCCCCAGTTTTGGGAAACATAGAAAAGGGGTGGCCAACCCTCTTGGAGAGCTCCCTCTAGGCAGCATATTCTACAGTCCTACAGTATTTTAAAGGGATAGTTCCCCCCAAATAATTACATATTTACATGTTTGTTTCTTATGGACAAGGAGAGACTGCAATCCATCCTATGGTTAGCCACTGCCACCAAGCATTGATATTAGCATTTTCTAACCAAAAACCAATGTAATTCCATGTCCCCCAGTTAGCAAACTCTAAATGTCACGCTCCAATAATCTCAAAGTATCTTCAAATCAAGTCATGACATTTTTAAGTGGGGGTTCAACTGTAAAATGATCCTGAATACACCCGACCTGTGATTTCTAAACATGTTGATTCCAAATGAACCACCGGATTCTTCCTTCCACTTGATGGAGAGGAATTTACAGCGTATTGTTTCATCATGGACATCATGGGCGTCATGACAGCAAAGAAACCCAGCTGTCTCCATGACAACAATAAGGTTAGCTGCTTATTTAATTAACGCACTTAATCAAAGTAGGCACAGAAAATATATACTGTACTTCACACAATATAATAATGGATTTGATACAGTATATTGCCTCTTCTAGTCCTACTCTTTGTCCTCCTGCTTATAAATACAACATTGACTCCTGTGGGGGGCAACTAACTGTCAGTCCACAAAGCTGTCTCCTAGGACTGGGAAGTGTGAAAGGGACAGAGGGGAGGAATACACATGCCTCCCCTAGCCTTATTTAGTTTGGAACGCCATGTGGTAGGTCTCGAGCTTCCAGCTGCTTTACTTGGAAATGTCCAAGAATAGAGTGAGAAAAAGAGGAGGATGGGGAGGGGTTTAGGGAGAGAGAGAGTGAAGAAGAGGCAGGGTGAAGGCATCGGGATCAGCTGGTTCCGTCTGTCAAGGATAGATAAGATACTTGGACTAGCAGAGGTGATATCAGTGGTCCCAGGAATGGAGGCAGCAGAGGAAGGAGAGAGGAGAGAGGGAGGATAGAGGAGGGGATGTGTTAACTGAGCCCTCTCCTTGGTTTGAGGGAAGGAGGAGAAAGATAGACTCCGACTGCTATTTACGAGGTAGGTTGGATGATTAGAAGCCAAACAGACAGGTGTGTTGTTACAATATGGGTAGCTCAAAATCCATGATGACAGGTCACTGAATCTGCACCTGGTACACAAAGACCTTGTTTTCCTAACCATGTCACACAGTAGTACACTGCATACCTGTGAACCACACTGCACAAGGGAAATGTAGATAAAGACTTCATATGTGGACTTCATCATTTGACATTCACTTTCACCCACCGATTAAGATCATTGCCCCAACAGTTTTTTCTGCAGTCAGATGACCTAGTGGCCTCATGGGTGGAATGTTATTCATATTTCTCATAATTTCCTAATTAATAAACTTTTTTTTATTTTTTTCATGGAGAAAATCTGGTGTTTCTATGTCAAGCAGCTTTGTAATTTATTGGGATGTGAATTAAAAATGTATACATTTCAACTCAATATCTGACATGTCCTGTTTTTTTAAGGCCATAACCATGTGTGTGAGTTGTATACTTTATGTGTCAAAGTAGATTTGTTTAAGGCTACCAAGAAAAACTGTGCGACCCTGATTTTGCACACTGCAGTAAAAAGTTAAGGACAGCCTTTGTGCCTTAAAAAGTTAAGGCACAAAGGCTGTGTTTACAGAGCCACCCTAAGAACCCATAATGCTCCTTTGAGACCTCCCTTTCAAAGTCACTGAGATCTCTTCCAGCCATGGTAGCCAAAATAATGGGAAACTGGTCAACCTAAGCATGATGGGATATTAATTGCTTAATTAACTCAGGAACCTGCTTTCAATATATACGTTGTGTCCCTCATTTACTCAAGTGTTTCCTTTATTTTGGCAGCTACCTGTACAGTACATTCGGAAAGTATTCAGACCCCTTGACTTTATCCACATTTTGCTATGTTTTTAAATAAAACATTTTCCTCATCAATCTACACACAATACCCCACAATGACAATTCAAAAACAGGTTTTTAGAAATGTTAGCACATGTATTAAAATAAAAAACAGAAATACCTTACTTACATAAGTATTCAAACCCTTCGATATGAGACTCAAAATTGAGCTCAGGTGCATCCTGTTTTCATTTATCATCCTTGAGATGTTTCTACAACATGATTGGAGTCCACTTGTGGTAAATTCAATTGATTGGACATGATTTGGAAAGGCACACACCTGTCTATATAAAGGTCCCACGGTTGAAAGTGCAAGTAAGAGCAAAAACCAAGCTATGAGGTCGAAGGAATTGTCCGTAGAGCTCCGAGACAGGATTGTGTCAAGGCACAGATTTGGGGAAGGGTACCTGAAAATGTCTGCAGCATTGAAGATCCCCAAGAACACAGTGGGCTCCAACATTCTTAAATGGAAGAAGTTTGGAACCACCAAGACTCTTCCTAGACTGGCCACCCAGCCAAGCTGAGCAATTGGCGGAGAAGGGCCTTGGTCAGGGAGACCAATAACCCGATGATCACTGACAGAGCTCCAGAGTTCCTCTGTGGAGATGGGAGAACCTTCCAGAAGGTCAACTATCTCTGCAGCACGCCACCAACCAGGCTTTTATGGTAGAGTGGCCAGACAGAAGCCACATTCATCAGATTCTCTGGTCTGATGTAACCTATATTTAACTATTTGCCCTGAATGCTAAGTGTCACATCTGGAGGACACCTGGGGAAGTATGGTGGTGGCAGCATCATTCTCTGGGAGACTAGTCAGGATTTGAGGTAAAGACGAAAGGAGCAAAGTACAGAGAGATCCTTGATGAATACCTGCTTCACCTTCCAACAGGATAACGACCCTAAGCACACAGCCAAGACAACGCAGGAGTGGCTTTGGGACAAATTTCTGAATGTCTTTGGGTAGCCCAGCCAGAGCCTGGACTTGAACCCGATTGAACATCTCTGGAGAGACCTGAAAATAGCTGTGCAATGACGCTCCCCATCCAACCTGACAGAGCTTGAGAGGATCTGCAGAGAATGGGAGAAACTCCCCAAATACAGGTGTGCCAAGCGTGTAGTGTCATACCCAAGAACTGCAGGCAGGGTCAGGGCAGGCAGAATAGTCAAAGCCGAGAAAACTAGAAAACAGGAACTGTAGAAAAAGACAGGAGCAAAGGGAAAACAGCTGGTAGGCTTGACGGACAAAACGAACTGGCAACAGACAAACAGAGCACACAGGTATAAATACACTGGGGATAATGGGGAAGATGGGCAACACTTGGAGGGGGGTGGAGACAAGTACAAAGACAGGGGAAACAGATCAGGGTGTGAGGCTCTCAGATTTAAGTTTGGGCTAAAGTCCTTATTTTAAATTATTAGATTTGGTCCGGAATTTGATTGTTGCAGTTTGTGCTCTCTCTGTGTTGCGCTTTCATTTGCACTGCAGAATGTTTCAGTGTAGGATGAGTAGTATCATATCCTCACCATCAAAAGGTTTTCCTTTAGTTATCTATTTATCTGATCATTAACTTAATAACTACATAAAACCTGATTTGTTTTTGAATGAATGATCATTTGGTAGTGGTTCCTAAGTCCTGGTCTTTGTCACTGTATGGCTGTGTTTACACAGGCAGCCCAATTCTGATCTGCTGTCCAGTTATTGGCAAAAGAGCTGATCTGAATTTTTAAACATTTCTTTTTCTTTTTATCAGAATTGGGCTACCTGAGTAAAGGCAGCCTAAGTTACATGTAATCAATGACATATCGACTTGATAGGTGGATCTGATTTGTTTTTCACTTCACACTGTGAATTAGTGTTTCTCTTTGACAGTATGCTCTGTTTACTGTAATCATCTAAAGATACAGTGATAGATGCCTGTTAGTATGTGTGTGTTTGTATCTTTGTGCACTGGAGTCCATGTGAGTTATTTGTAATAAATACATCACATAAGCAGAGGGTGGTACGCTCAGCCGAACGCACCATTAGATGCACACATCCTGCCCCCAGGCAGTGGCGATTTTAGCATGTAAATCTTGGTGGGGCAAAAAAAATTCAAAAGTGGGATGCATGCCAGCAAAGCCACTACACAACACAACACTAATACATGAATTGCACTATAACGGTGACAAACAGTGCCCACAAACTGTTAGGGCCTACATAAAGCTGTCCAAACAGCTGTCCAAACATCTTACCACTGCTACACCTGTCTGGAGCCTTGTCTGGCAGCGAAACAGTTCATTCAGGCTCATTTACTGCATTTAAAAAACAAATATAGCTGGTATGGCTGACTTGCTTAAACAAATGTGGTTTCTAATGTCAATTGAGATGTACAAAATTGGCATAAGGAGACGACAAGTGGATAAGAGGCAACCCGGAATTTTGATTAAGACATTAATGAGCGAGCTAGGACGGACGTAGTCAATATAACTCTATGTTCAGCGCTTTTGAAATGTAAAGCTACAGAATTCAGAACATGGGCCATTACAGTTTTCTCCTTGTACACCAAGTCAGAACCGTAGGATAAATAAAGGATGCAATATAAGCAGACAACAAAAGATCTTACAATATTCAATGATTACATTTCTCAAAAACAGGTTATAGGCTGCATGTGTACCACCAAGTTAGAACAGTAGGCAAAATTAAGAGGAATAAATAGACCAAATTATTAGGGTGAGGCACATGGGCTATTAACATCTTACTACACAACATACAATTAGTATTACTTTCTTAGCTACAGTATACATACCTCCCTGGCATTTTACATAATTTTTGCAGCAGCATACAAGACATTTTTGGACTCACCGTGGTGTGCTATGCTCACTTGAACAGAAAGGTGGCACAGCATTTTGTCATCAAAGTCTGTCATTATCTGGTGTTATGGTGCTTTCAAAACAACTGGGAACTCGCATCATGATGACATCATTGATCTTCAGGTCATGGCTCTAGAAAGAGGCCAGATTTACAATTCCGAGTTGGATTACAATTCAAAATGTATTTTCCCAACCAGAGCTCATTTATTCCCAACTTCCCAGTTGTCTTCAACTCACTGAAGTCAAGTTCTCAAGTCCGGGTTAAGAGTTGTTTTGAGCGCAGCACAAATCATGCTTAATTGACAGCCCCAAGAATTAAAATAAATAAATAAATTAATTCTGCTAAAAATGTGGTCTCAAAACAGGTGGGCTCTGCCCCACCTGCCCTGAATGACAGATTGCCACTGCCTCCAGGACACCTACAACACCTGGTGTCACAGGAAGGCCAAGAAGACCTCTGCCACCCGAGTCACGGCCTGTTTACCTCGCTCAGACGCGGGTAGTACAGGAGCATGGCTCAAATGAGCAGACTGGTCAATAGCTTCTACCCCCAGACCATCAGGCTGCGGAAAAGCCACCACCAGTCATTACATTTATCATTGTCACAGTTGTAAATATGTATATATTATCATTTTGTATTATTGTTTCATTCACACCTGCACTGTTGGAGATCAGAGCTTAAGTGTTTCACTGTACACCTGTGACCCTGTGCAAATGACTAAATAACAAATGAATTTCATCTAAGTATGTGTCAATGTGCTTTAAGGCATCTCAATGTGCAAGTGGATTTGTTTGTGGAAACTTTCGTAATGTATTTTGTATGAGTACCTTAGCTTGTGACTGAATTTAGGACTGTACATTTAGCACTGTGTGTGCGTGTGTGGGGAGGGGTGGTTGTTGACTTTGATCACTTGGTTAACAGACAGAGCTGGTAGCCCACATGCATGTGAGGGAGACGGTACAAATCCCTCCCGCCTCATGCCCAGCCCATTCCACATAGAACACTATCCTAATGTGTGTGTGTGTGTGTGTGTGTGTGTGTGTGTGTGTGTGTGTGTGTGTGTGTGTGTGTGTGTGTGTGTGTGTGTGTGTGTGTGTGTGTGTGTGTGTGTGTGTGTGTGTGTGTGTGTGTGTGTGTGTGTGTGTGTGTGTGTGTGTGTGTGTGTGTTAGATCTACTGTTAAGGTTCTCAGTTGAACCCTTGCCATAATAAAATGTCATTGAGACTGCTACTCTTGTCCTTTAGTTAAACATGGGGGATAGGAGGGAACTTAAGGAGGAAAGGGGTAGGCGGTATGACTGAGGTGGAGGTTGTGAGGGATTGAAGTAAGCAGCAAGTGCTTCATGCCCAATCTGGATCATATTCAGACAAAGAGTAGCTAGATGCGGGGGTACTTAATTGCGTACTCATAAAGCTGTGTATCAACCATGTATCAGAAAGCCACTCTTCCCTGCAGTTCCATGAACCTGTCTGTTGTCTGTTGCAGCGGAGCCAGCCAACATACTGTAGGGAGAGTCCGTCGAGGGTGAAACAAAGAGGGAAAAAAGATCCATTATATTTTAATGAGCAGATGTCTTAGGATTGTTTCGCTCATTCTGATTTTCCACAGATGTGATCCATTTTTTTTATTATTTTCTGATATTTTTTTCATTGTGGGAAATGGAGTGGAATTGTCGACTGAAGCTGGACTAATGGATACCTGGTTTGGATTTTGATGTTTAAGGCTCATATTATGTTGTTCTGGCCCACACACAAACACTTGTCTTTTTTCAATTACCTTTTTTTGGATTGGCTTTTATGAGAGTTATATTAGGTTGCATTTACCATATACCAAACATCATGCAGTATTATATGTACTGTACGCATTTCAATTCACGTTGTCGTTGTGTTCGATGTTGGTTAGGTTTTTCAAAGCCACCATGGTCACCAAATGTTACTGAGACAGTGGTGCTGGCTAGACAGAAGATGGTGACAAAGTGATTGAAAGTGACAAAGTGAGTAATTGATAGGTGGAGTGCCTGCATATTTATATCCGTGTCACGGGGTAACTAGTCATGACTTTGGGAGGATCTTTACCATAGCGGCCAGAGGGGGTCAGTACAAGGAGTTGTTGAATCAGTATTGGGGCCGAGTGGTGGGACATGGCTGTGATTGACTATCAACTCCCCCTGGAGGTGTTTTAAATCTCTGTCATATTGTTCCTGTTGAACCAATGGTTCAAGGAGCAAAGACAAAAAGAAATAGACCCATCTTCCTTCATGACTTCCTGTAAATAATCTATATTTTTATAAATCACATGTAAAGACATTAAATGTTGTTTGATTTTGATTATTTATCATGGACCTTTTCAATGCTGTGTGTCCTGTTTATGGATAATTGGTTCTAGACTGAAATGATAAATGAAAATAAGGTGCTAAAAATGGAACATTTGAGAATCAGGGGACGAGACCCGGCTTCCCTTGTAACCCACCACACAGAGTTAAGGGTTCAAGATCAACCAGAAAGAAAGCTGTTTAGTGCCCACACAGAGAATAGAATACCTAGGTGTCAATCTTCTCTGTCACTGGAAGAGCCCCTCGATATTTGTTTCTGGCACGCCCCAAGGGGTAGTATCAAGGTGGTGACGGCAGACACCACTCACAGGGTGGGGTGCAGTTTACGAAGGAAGAGCAGTCAACGGATAGTGTTTATTTCCTTGAAAAACGTTCTACCCTGCCTTCGAATTGTCACATCCTGGTCCGGACAAACAATATGACCGTGGTGGTGTACATCGACCGCCAGTGTGAAGCAGAGTATACCTACTCTCACCACGCGTGGCTCATGTCCCAGGAGTACTGAATGAAGGAGCGGATTGGAGACTCTGGGAGAGTAGGTGTAGGTGTAAAAACATCATACCCCTTATGTTTTCCAGATTTTGTTGTGTTACAAAGTGGGATTAAAACAGATTTAATTGTCATTTTTTGCCAACGATCTACACAAAATACACCATAATGTCAAATTTGGCTTGTCACCTAAAACCCTCAAAAACTTTTACAGATGCACAATTAAGAGCATCCTGTCGAGCTGTATCACCGCCTGGTAGGCAACTACACCGCCCACAACCGCAGGGCTCTCCAGAGGGTGGTGCGGTCTATACAACACATCACCGCATCACCGGCAAAGTACCTGCCCTCCAGGTCACCTACAGCACCCGATGTCACAGGAAGGCCAACAAAAATAATCAAGTACAACAACCACCGAGCCACTGCCTGTTCACCCCGCTATCACCCAGAAGGTGAGGTTAGTACATGTGCATCAAAACTGGGACCAAGATAGACATCACTGCCCTATATACATAGACTTTAAATCACTGGCCACTTTAATAAATGGAACACTAGTCACTTTAATAATGTTTACATATCTTGCATTACTCATCATTGTCACAACAGATTTCCTCCTCTTCGTCTGAAGAGGAGGTGTAGTATGGATCGGACCAAGATGCGGCGTGGTAAGTGTTCATGATGTTTAATTTTAAAGACAAACTGAACACTACAATGTAACGTGAATAACCGAAACCAAAAACAGTACCGTGTGGTGAACAAACACAGACAAAGAAACAATCACCCACAAAATACCCAAAGAACATGGCTGCCTAAATATGGTTCCCAATCAGAGACAACGATAAACACCTGCCTCTAATTGAGAACCAATCTAGGCAACCATACACTTACATAAACACCTAGACTAGAAAACACCCCATAAACCTACAAAACCCCTAGACCAGACAAAACACATAAATCCCCCATGTCACATCCTGACCTAACCAAAATAATAAAGAAAACAAAGATAACTAAGGCCAGGGCATGACAATCATCTCATATGTATATACTGTATTCTATACATGCTCATCCATTTATATATTCTTTAGTTAGATTTGTGTGTTTTAGGTATTTGTTGTGAAATTGTTAGATATTTCTTGTTAGATATTGCTGCACTGTCTTAACTAGAAGCACAAGCATTTCGCTACACTCGCAATAACATCTGCTAAACACGTGTATGTGACAAATACAATTTGATTTGATTTGGAAAGCAGACTGAACCTGGTTTTTCTTTTGGACTTTGCTCTATTCCTTTCCTTTTTATCCGAAACAAACTCCCTAGTCCTTGCCGTTGAAAAGCATAGCCATGACATGATGCAGCCAATATATGAAGAGTTGTACTCAGCGATGTGCTTCGTTGGATTTGCCCCAAACATAATGCTTTATATTCAGGACAAAAACTTCATTTCTTTGACACATTTGTGCCTTATTGCAAACAGGATGCATGTTTTGGAATATTTGTATTCTGTACAAGATTCCTTCTTTTCACTCTTTCATTTAGGTTATTATTGTGGAGTAACTACAATGCTGAACCATACTCCGTTTTCTCCTATCACAGCCATTAAATTCTGTCAGTGTTTTAAAGTCACCATTGGCTTGTATATTCTGTAAGTGTTTTAAAGCCACCATCCCTGAGCCATTTACTTCCAATCAGTCACCTGAGTAGGAAGGACACCTGTATCTTCGTAGTGACTGGGTGTATTGATACACCATCTAAAGTGTAATTAATAACTTCCCCATGCTCAAAGGAATATTCAGTTGGTGCCCTTCCTTGCGAAGCATTGGAAAACCTCTCTAGTCTTTGTTATTGAATCAGTGCTTGAAATTCACTGCTCGCCAGATAATGAATTGTATGTGTGGGGTACAAAGATTGGGTAGTAATTAAAAAATCATGTTAAGCAGTTAGTCCTTGCAACTTATTAGATGACTTGTTAAAGGTGCAACATGAAGAAATCACTCCACCATTTCCTGGTTGCTTAAATTAGAATGATTTCAGTTTATGTGACAAAATAAGTCATGTGTAGAGAATCTTTTTACCATCTAAACCACTGTGAAATATATTTTCAATCACCAAAAATATTGTATTTTCAGCTGGTGTACAAAAACGAAAGTAAAAGAGGCAAAAACAAAAATTAAGAATGGGAAGCATAGAAATAGAGCACATAGAACATGTTTCACATTTCTATGTGAATTTGGTTGGTCAGCCAAAAAGTTAAATATTGCAGCTTTAAGATAATGTTTTGTCCTGAAGTGATTTAGGCTTGCCATAACAAAGGGGGTGAATACTTATCAAGCCATTATTCCATGTTGACATTATGAGGTTTTTAGTGTAGATCAGTGGCACAAAGTCTAAATGTAATCCATTTTAAATGCAGGCTGGAACACAACAAAATGTGGAAAAAGTCAAGTGGTCTGAATACTTTCTGAAGGCACTGTACATCTCATTCATATTCTCAAAGAACTGGGGTTACGAAAGTAACCTTAAGTTTCTCACCCTGGTTCAATAACTAGGAATACCAAAAGCTATCTAGTGGATGGCCTGTCAAACGACCTGCCTCATTTTGAACCTTTAATGACAATTAGCTTAATTTCCCTTTTACTTCAGGAAAAATACAACAGCTGTGTGTTACATTTTTGTAATTTATCTAAATTGAAATGGCGATGGTGAGGAGTTTAATGACATAATGGCCACCACTAGAAAGCCAGTCAATGACGAGGAATGTACCGAGCTAATGAAAAACGCCGACCTTAACAAAGACAACAGGATTGATTTGGATGGTAAGACACACACATACTCATACACAAGCTCAATTTTCTCCAATGGAAAAAACATTCACATTAATGTATGTGCTTATGAAACAGAAACAGGTAGATGACTAATGGTCAATAATAACAAACTTTGACTAGTGATTGGTTTGGAATTAACGGGCAAATTTGGGCACGCTGTCTGTGGGTAAATCATTTGACTGGAAACACATACTGACACACACACACACACACAGACTATTGTTGACATATTATGTTGAAGATTTAATCATGTTATAGCACAAACAAGCAGGTGCACTATGGTAATGTGTGTAGGCAAGTTTATTTGTATTAATTATTATTAATGAACACAAGTCATGACTAAACTCAACTCCCACTGTTCTGGGTTTCTCTACTACTAATATTCAAAAGAGAATACAGTGTTGAGGTCTGGGATCACGTAAGTACCACATCGAGACATAACATATCCAATCATAAACATGAAAATGCTTATAAGACATTCATCCTCTGGTGACTGGACACATACAGGGTTATGGGGGAGTTACTATATATCATTAGGTTGTGGTTCCCAAGTGGTGCAGCGGTCGAAGGCACTGCAGCTCAGTGCACGAGGTGTAATTACAGTCCCCGGTTCAAATCCAGGCTGTATTACATCCAGCTGTGATGGGGAGTCCCATAGGTTGGTGCACAATTGGCCCAGTGTTGTATGGGCTGGGTATGCTGGCATTGTAAATAAGAATGTGTTCTTAACTGACTTGCCTAGTTAAATAAAAGTTCAATTAAAAAAATATATTTCAAAAAATGTATGATACAGTGGGTGCTTTGCTATTGCTGGGAAAGGGATAAGGGATTGGCTTAAGTGGGAGAGGATCAAATTAACCATTTTTTCTGTGTTCCAGAATTGCTGAAAATGAACAAGACCAACATTCCTTTGTGACCCTTTCCATTTGCCACTTCTGCTTGAAGAGAACAACAACTATGTTTCTAAATAAAAAATGAAATATACACCCTCTTGGGTTTTGTCAATTACAAACAGCAAAGAATACCCAAAAACACTACAGGAGAGTGAAAAGGGTGTTTGATAAAAGACAATACATGGAGGTTCTTCACCCTATCCTAGACACTGACCTTTTCAGTCATGTTGACTCTGTGGCTATACATATCTGCCCAACCCTTATAAGACGAAGGCTCTTCCCCTCCCTGCCACCGAACACTTCCCACCCAGCTGCCCCCTTACACCTGCTCCCTCAAGAAATGCTACACCCCTCCCACTGTGTCTCTCCCCTCGCCCTTCTTGCGTGACAACCCTTTGCAGAGTGCTTTCAAAGTAAACCTACTTTCATCTTTAATGTATGTTTCCAACGCCTTGTCATGTTGTTAGAGTAGACTGGATCATTGTCTACAATTTATCTGTTGATCTGTGTGTCTGTCTTCAGAAACTATCTGTCACGTTCAGTTTTGGTTTTACCTTGAAAATGTGCCTAAACAGGCCCTTTGCCAAACATAATGGGCCACCATCACTCTAATGACTGCCTCGGCTGGTTCACTAACTACTTCTCAGATAGAGTTCAGTGTGTTAAATCGGAGAGCCTTTTGTCCGGGCCTCTGGCAGTCTCTATGGGGGTGCCATAGGGTTCAATTCTCGGGCCGACTCTTTTCTCTGTCTATATCAATGATGTTGCTCTATACGCAGACGAAACCATTCTGTATACATCTGGCCCTTCTTTGGACACTGTGTTAATAAACCTACAAACAAGCTTCAATGTCAAACAACACTCCTTCCGTGGCCTCCAACTGCTCTTAAACGCTAGTAAAACTAAATGCATGCTCTTCAACAGATCGCTGCCCGCACCCGCCCGCCGAGCATCACTCCTCTGGACAGTTCTGACTTAGAATATGTGGACAACAATAAATACCTAGGTGTCTGGCTAGACTGTAAACTCTACTTCCAGACTCATATTAAGCATCTCCAATCCAAAATTAAATCTGGAATCGGCTTCCTATTTTGCAACAAAGCCTCCTTCACTCATGCTGCCAAACATAGCCTCTTAAAACTGACTATCCTGCTGGTCCTTAACTTCGGCGATGTCATTTACAAAATAGCCTCCAACACTCTACTCAGCAAATTGCATGCAGTCTATCACAGTGCCATCCATTTTGTCACCAAAGCCCCATATACTACCCACCATTGCGACTTGTTTGCTCTTGTTGGCTGGTCCTCGATACATATTCGTCGCCAAACCCATTGGCTCCAGGTCAACTATAATTCTTTGCTCGGTAAAGCTCCGCCTTATCTCAGCTCACTGGTCACCATAGCAACACCCACCGATAGCACGCGCTCCAGCAGGTATATTTCACTGGTCATCACCAAAGCCAACACCTCTTTGGCAGCCTGTCCTTCCAGTTCTCTGCTGCCAGTGACTGGAAAGAATTGCAAAAATCACTAACTTCAAGCATCGGCTGTCAGAACAGCTTACCGATCGCTGCAGCTGTACACAGCCCATCTGTAAATAGCCCATCCAACCAACTACCTACCACATCCCCATATATTTTTTTTCTGCTCTTTTGCACACCAGTATTTCTACTTGCACATCCTCATCTGCACATCTATCACTCCAGTGTTAATTGCTAAATTGTAATTATTTCGCCACTTTGGCCTATTTATTGCCTTACCTCCCTACTTCATTTGCACACACTGTATACAGATTTTTTTTGTGTGTTATTGACTGTATGTTTATTTATCCCATGTGTAACTCTGTGTTGTTGTTTTGCTTTATCATGGCCAGGTCGCAGTTATAAATGAGAACTTGTTCTCAACTGGCCTACTTGGTTAAATAAAATAAAACAATAAATAAAACATTCCACTTTGTGAAAGAGAAATAGGTGTACAATATGAGGTAAAGGAGCATGCAAAGTCAAAAAAAGAAAGGAGGACTAAAATAAAGACAGTAGGCACAGAAAACTTTCAAAGGCCTCTAAACTGCGTATATAATGCAACATGCGATAGCAATGATCTTCTCATCACTTGATGGATGTCATCCCATGATAATCAAAAAAAGAGCTCTCAGCTCTGACACCGCTCTGTCTCCATGAAGAGGTCCAGAGGATGCAAATACCAGATCAGTACAGTAAGATGCCCTCCCCTAGGGCTCTGACAACGCTGCCAGATGCAACAGCTTATCTTGAAGGCGTCTGGAATAAAAACCTAGAGTTTTTAAATGTGTAGCTAGTAGCACCTAACCAAATCCTTCTAGTGGAAGATATCCTCCACTCACTGAGTATATAGCCCTTAACCCCCCCACCACTAACAACATGACATCCCCTTCTACCTCGAGTAACTGCTCATCATAATATTCCCATATCCCACCCCTCCTCCTCCCTATCCAACCCCAGGAAACGCAGGAAACTTCCACCATACAAGGAGAGTCATGTCTTGAGTGGATGGCCTGTTAATTGGATATGATACTGTGATTAAAGGCGGGCTCCCCGTACAACCAAACATCATCGGCTATTCAGGGCACAGCCAGCTTCCAGCTCTGCAAGCACTTTTCCACAGGGTTAGGGTTTCACACCCAGAATGAAACACCATCCCACAGCCACAATCCACTCTGGGCCCAACCTTCTTTATCAGCAATACAGAGGCCTACCTTTAGTTTACAGTGGGTATGAAAACTGTCAATCCCCATATTTGCTTGAACTCACAAGTGCATGCTTGAAGATCAACTACACATTGTTTTAGAAATGACGTTTCAGAATGGACTATTTTCAGATATTGCTTAAAAGGGCTGGCTTTGTTCCCTTCTGGAAATGTGTAAAAGTAGACATAATGTTGTTACTTTGAGAGTGGGACCAGAGAGACCAGAATTTGTTTTGGTTGATGAGCAAAAACATTGTCTGACAGGGAATACCAAGACCTACTGTTACAGGGTAGCCTAGTGGTTAGAGCGTTGGACTCATAACCGGAAGGTTTGCAAGTTCAAATCCCAAGCTGACAAGGTACAAATCTGTCAGTCTGCCCCTGAACAGGCAGTTAACCCAGTGTTCCTAGGCCGTAATTGAAAATAAGAATTTGTTCTTAACTGACTTGCCAAGTTAAATGAAGGTTAAATAAAAAAACATGCAGGTACCTTAAACCTGCTGCACTTACAATCACAAGACAAAATGTTGCCTTTCAATAGTGACATGTACCTGAAACCTTTTCTTATAGCTACGTTTACTCCGTAAATTAAATGTTTGCATCACTGTCCACTCCAGATTTCGATTGGCTTTTGGGGGCCTCAGAACCCTGCAAATTCAAGATTCTAAATCTGTAGTCCTGTGATCACCCGGGGGTGTGTCTTAAGTGACCCGTTTAAAGTGTGTCTGAACTCTCATTTGAGGTTTAATCTTTCTGTAGGGGTGCACACGGATTGACCACTCCTTTGGGATTTATTTCTGTGGGTATTTGGGGGAAAGCTCATTCACAACCATGGTAAGACCAATCATTTGGGATTTATTTCTGTGGGTATTTGGGGGAAAGCTCATTCACTACCATGGTAAGACCAATCATTTAGGATTTATTTATGTGGGTATTTGGGGGAAAGCTCATTCGCAACCATGGTAAGACCAATCATTTGGGATTTATTTCTGTGGGTATTTGGGGGAAAGCTCATTCACAACCATGGTAAGACCAATCATTTGGGATTTATTTCTCTGGGTATTTGGGGGAAAGCTCATTCACAACCATGGTAAGACCAATCATTTGGGATTTATTTCTGTGGGTATTTGGGGGAAAGCTCATTCACAACCATGGTAAGACCAATCATTTGAACACACAATCACATGAATAAAAGCATAGTAAACAGCGAGTTTGTATAGGGTTACATTTACAAGTTACATTTGGATGGGCAATTAAGATGATTAATTAGCCTAATTTGGAAATCATTTTTGGACCATCATTTTGACACTGTATTGTCTCTTGCAGTCATGTTTACTATTTCATAAAGTGTAAGGTATAACACGATTAAAACAGCAGTCATTTCCTTAGACCATGATTATCAGGATCTCATCTTGATAAATACAAATCACCAACGTGTTTAATTAACCAAATAATATTGAGTGTTTATAGCAGTATTTCTGGAGCGTGACTTTAGGGAAGTGATGCATGTTCCGCAGGCTAGATAGGCTATGGGTTTATTGGGTGCTTATTGAGTACGTAGATACCGAGTATCAGACTGTTACACAACCTAAAAGGTCCGGGAGCAAGGCTGTCCGGGTGCGGATTGTGTTAAGGCGACAAATTCCTTCGGGAATGTATATCCGTATGGCCATATACAGGGGGGTAATGTGTTGAGCCTTAAATAGCATGGCACATTTGTCAGTATGCCTATAGGCTAAGGCTAACCCTTTTGTGGGGATACCTTTGTGAATGTCAATACGACAAAAATACACTCATCTGTTAACATCACTGTTGCCCCACCCAAAAAAATATAGATATAATTGACCATTTCAGAAATTGTCACGAATACTATGACCTGACAAATGTGGCGCTGTTTTTCCTCTAGACTGATGCACAACAGGAGGCCCGCTCATTCTTGAGCGAGGAGATGCTTAACGGTGAGTAAGATCCATCGCAAAACCATGTTGCCGTTCATTAATAACTGTCAGGTCTAATGAATGCAATAATTAGTGTCCCGATACGTATCATCATTCCAGAATTCAAGGCTGCCTTCGACATGTTCGACACCGACGGTGGCGGCGATATCAGTACCAAGGAGTTGGGTCAGGTCATGAGGATGTTGGGCCAGAACCCGACAAGAGAGGAGTTGGATGAAATCATTGAGGAGGTCGATGAGGATGGTGAGCAACGGCTGAGTCTAAAATATACTATATATTAACCTACATTAATGTATGTAAGCTATATAGTTTAAATTGCACGTGTGAAGTTTGGCGCGTAATTAGTCTATTTTTGGGTAACTTATGCCCATGTTATGCTCAGGTGACCTAAGCATGATTACATACCTCTTCATATTGTTGTACTTACCTGTTATTTTCGAGCTTGATGCATAATCGATCGGAAACTTCACCTTAGGCAGCGGCACCATCGACTTCGAGGAGTTCTTGGTCATGATGGTGAGGCTCTTAAAGGAGGACCAGGCCGGAAAGTCTGAGGAAGAGTTGGCGGAATGTTTCCGTGTGTTCGACAAGTATGTCACCTGTTTTAGCGGTTACGTTTTACAGTTTACCTTGTGTACACTTACAGTCAGCGTTCATATGTCGACAGGTTGTTAAACTCCAATGTGTGTTGCTTACGCAGGAATGCCGACGGCTACATCGACAGAGAAGAGTTCGCCATCATCATCCGCAGCACAGGCGAGCAAATCTCAGAGGAGGAGATTGATGAGCTGCTGAAGGATGGAGACAAGAACGCTGATGGCATGCTGGACTTTGATGGTATAACAAAGCCGAGATGCCTTTGATAATAATAATGGTGATGCTGATTGGACAATTAGCCAAAATATTGACCAGCATTTTCATTTTTATTTAATTACTTTATTTCACCTTTATTTAACCAGGTAGGCTAGTTGAGAACAAGTTCTCATTTACAACTGCGACCTGGCCAAGATAAAGCAAAGCAGTTCCACACATACAACAACACAGAGTTACACATGGAATAAACAAAATATACAGTCAATAACACAATAGAAAAAAAGTACATATACAGTGTGTGCAAATGAGGTAAGATAAGGGAGGTAAGGCAATAAAATAGGCCATAGTGGCGAGGTAATTACGATATAGCAATTAAACACTGGAGTGATAGATGTGCAGAAGATGAATGTGCAAGTAGAAATACTGGGGTGCAAAGGAGCTAAATAAATAAATACAGTATGGGGATGAGGTAGTTGGACGGGCTATTTACAGGTGGGCTATGTACAGATACAATGATCTGTGAGCTGCTCTGACAGCTGGTGCTTGAAGTTAGATAATGTGTTAGATAATGAATGTTAGGCCTGTTATTGACCATGAATTACATCACCGTGATTTAAATTATAATTTTCACAATGGATTTGTCACTCTTTTTCAGAATTCCTCAAGATGATGGAAAATGTGCAGTAAAAGAGAGACTCAAGGACATTCCTCCTCCCTTTGACCCCCTGCTGACCTATCCTGATCCTCTTTTGACCCACTGCAATTCTCCCTCACTCTTCGCCCCTTACTGGTCCATTGCCTATGTTCGTCCACCTCGATTAAACTAAACCTCTTCAACAGACAGGCACCTGGTGGGGGTAACCAGGGCTTTTGAACCCTTCTTGCATGTGATTATGATGCCCCATTGACGCCAATCTGCTGCTGTTCCCCCAAATCTGGAGGGAAAAGCCAGGATGTGAAATTCACTGCAACATCACATAATGGGTCAGTGGATCACTTACCACCTTAACACCCTCAAGCTGGGAGTTCAGTCTAGATGTATTCTAGATGGGCAGCTTGTGATAGCTGCTTAGACCAAGGCCAACTGTTGCCACTTCACTGTAATAACAAACTAAGATAATAAATGAATAAACACATGCTCACTGGTAGTTGGTCTGACATAATTATGGTCTACGCTATTTTCTTGAATAAAATAAAAAAAGATTTTATATATATATTTTTTCCCATTTTTCTTTGACCCACACAGCCATAAGGCATAACAGATTAGACAGCAGTAAAGCTAGATTAGGCATATTTACTTATGGCAAAACACAAATTTAAAAAACTAATATTATGAAATGATATGCCACACGGAAGTTTAAATTCTTCATCATTATACAAACTGAACTTCAGGTTAATATTAATCCCTATGAAAATAGATTACTGATACAGTGGGTTAAGGAACAAAGGACAAACATCAACATTTTCTCTACGTCAAATTCATAATTTCCAGCACAATCCCAACATTGACACGTGAAAATGACCAGTTTCAATGTAAAGATAAAGATACAGTAAGTTTCCAATGACATCATCGGCCAATTAGTAGGCAAATTGGTTAAAAGCACACCGATAATGTAATTGTAAACACTTACACTGCCTTCAGAAAGTATTCACATCCCTTGACTTTTTCCACGTGTTGTTGTGTTGCAATCTGAATTTAAAATGGATTAAATGTCGATTTTTTTTTGTCACTGCCTACACACAGTATCCTATAATGTCAACGTGGAATTCTGTTTTTAGAAATGTTTACAAATGAATTAAAAACGAAAAGCTTGAGTCAATAAGTATTCAACCCCTTTGTAAAGGCAAGCCTAAATAAGTTCAGGAGAAAAATGTGCTTAACAAGTCACATAAGTTGCATGGACTCACTCTGTGTGTAATAATAGTGTTTAACATTATTTTTGAATGACTACATTTCTGTACCTCACACACACAATTATCTGTTTAGTAGTACATTTCAAACACATATTCAACCAACGCCTCACAAAGGACACCTACAGTTGAAGTCGGAAGTTTACATACACTTAGGTTGGAGTTATTAAAACTCATTTTTAAACCAATCCACAAATGTCTTGTTAACAAACTATAGTTTTGGCAAGTCGGTTAGGACATCTGCTTTGTGCATGACACAAGTAATTGTTCCAACAATTGTTTACAGACAGATTATTTCACTTATAATTCACTGTCTCACAATTCCAGTGGGTCAGAAGTTTACATACACTAAGTGTATAGAAAATTACAGAAAATTATGTCATGGATTTAGAAGATTCTGATAGGCTAATTGACATCATTTGAGACAATTGGAGGTGTACCTGTGGATGTATTTCAAGGCCGACCTTCAAACTCAGTGCCTCTTTGCTTGACATCATGGGAAAATCAAAAGAAATCAGCCAAGACCTCAGAAAAAAATTGTAAACGTCCACAAGCCTGGTTAATACTTACCTATATATGCTGTTCCATAGGTAAACAATAGTACGCAAGTATAAACACCATGGGGCCACGCAGCCGTCATACCGCTCAGGAAGGAGACGCATTCTGTCTCCTAGAGATGAACGTACTTTGGTGCGAAAAGTGCAAATCAATCCCAGAACAGCAAAGGACCTTGTGAAGATGCTGGAGGAAACAGGTACAAAATCATCTATATCCACAGTAAAATTAGTCCTATATCGACATCACCTGAAAGGCCGCTCAGCAAGGAAGAAGCCACTGCTCCGAAACCCGCCATAAAAAAGCCAGACTATGGGGACAAAGATCCTACTTTTTGTAGAAAGGTCCTCTGGTCTGATGAAACAAAAATAGAACTGTTTGTCCATAATGGCTTAAGGACAACAAAGTCAAGGTGTTGGAGTGGCCATCACAAAGCCCTGACCTCAACCCTATAGGAAATATGTGAGTTGAACTGAAAAAGTGTGTGTGAGCAAGGAGGCCATCAAACATGACTCAGTTACACCAGCTGTCAGGAAGAATGGGCCAAAATTCACCCAACTTATTGTGGGAAGCTTGTGGAAGGCTACCCAAAACATTTGACCCGAGTTAAACAATATAAAGGCAATGCTACCAAATACTAATTGAGTGTATGTAAACTTCTGACCCACTGGGAATGTGATGAAAGAAATAAAAGCTGAATTAAATCACTCTACTATTATTCTGACATTTCACATTATTAAAATAAAGTGGTGATCCTAACTGACCTAAGACGGGGAATCTTTACTAGGATTAAATGTCAGGAATTGGGAAACTGAGTTTAAATATCTTTGCCTGAAATGTATGTAATCTTCTGACTTCAACTGTACGTGGAATAAGTCAATGAGTATGAATATTCACTTTCCTATTTTTTTATACAAAACATTGAAACACACCATTTTTCCATATGTTGATGTTTGTCTGGTGCTGGTGATGAATATGACGTTGGAAAATGTTGAAATGTACCTTTAAGGCTCGCTCGCACACATCACACCTCATTTATATCCAGCGTTCATCTGCCGATCGTTCAGTGCGCTGTGTTTTAAGGACCACCCACTGTAGATGTCTGACTGACAACATTTCACATGTCAATTCAGTGCACACTCGGTTCGCAAATTAGGTTCAGATGTGCTAAGTACTCTCGGCTAGCAAACCCTATGTGTCTGAGCCCTTAGTCCTGCGGAAATAATTAAAGTAAAATTCAGAGGGTTTTATTCCATGCACAAGGTCCATCTACAGAAGTTGTGCGTTCATTTGCACAAATTAAACAAAACATTTTATTCAAGTGTTGAAGCTATATCCATTGTCTCAAGGTGTAGAAATCAAATCAAATTGTATTGGTCACATATATTTGTTTAGTAGATGTTATTGCAAGTGTAGCGAAAGTGAAACATTTCAGGAAAGAGAACAAATCCATGGATTAATATAGAAAGTCTCATTTGAACTCCCCTCTGGGCCCATGTCCTGAAATCTCACAGTAAAGGATGGATGAAAGTGTCAAGGATTGGGAGTTACTTTATTCATAAATGTCCATTCCACCATTGTGTCACTATCCTTACTGATAAACAGGACAACAATTCTCACCTAAGAGACATTTCCTAACAGGACCTAATGATTGATACTGCAATATGATGTCATTCTGTGGATACAGCACAGTATACGACAAATACAACTACTTTCTAGTATTAGATGTGTGTATGTTAATGGGGCGGCAGGTTGCCTTGTGGATAGATAGAGCATTGGGCCAGTAACCTAAAGGTTGCTTGATCGAATCCAAGCTGACAAGGTAAAATTCTGTCGTTCTGCCCCTAGTCCTAGGCCATCATTGTAAATAATAATTTGTTATTAACTGACTTGCCTAGTTAAAAGTAGAAAGATGTCTGTAGAAAGCATAAGCATTTCACATGAGCACAAACATATCTGTAGTCACAAGTTGGTGGTCAATGAACACTATCTCTATGTTCACATCTGCAACAACTTTAAATCCTTAAAAAAAAAACATGTCCAATGATCAAAGCAGAATAAACAGCTTGGACAATGTGAAAGAGAAGTTTAAAAAAGGGAAAGAAGGCGTGTATTTGCAGTGAAGGCCAAATCCCTCTATCAAAGGCTCTAAGAGCCATAGTTCGCTTCATCAAAGGCTCTAAGAGCCATAGTTCGCTTCATCAAAGGCCTTGCGGGCTCTCTTCAGCTCCTCGTTCATCGTCAAGAGGTCTTTCACTCGGGCAAACTTCCTTGGATCTTTCCGGATAAGGAAAACAATGTCCTCCACCTGGACACGGCCCTGGCGTCCGATGGACATGGCTTTGTGTGTCATCTCCGTGACGAACTCGATCACAAGGTCCTCCAGGATGTCCACCGACTCGGTGTAGGGATTCTGGTCATCTCCAAATCCATACATCATACACCGAAGTTCTTTAGAGAACAGCCTTTTCCTTTTGCCGTGGTTCCCATCAGCTCCACCCGCCCCGTCATCCAAATCCTCGTCAAAACCAGCTTCGTCTTCCTCCTCCGCCATCCTCACAGACAAGGTGTACTAGAGCTAGCAATTGTAGCTAACGCTAGCTGGCTATGGGATTATCTAGCTAGTTACAAAGCCCAGTGTGTCCAACGATATTTCGCAAACCGTGCAGGTTAGATGCAATTGGAGCCCTGACTGGTTATTGCGTTGTGGCGGCTTTTTGACTTTCTATCAATTACAAAAACAAGAGGGTCACGACAACAACTCCTCAACCAAATGGTCGATTTTTTCTTCACTTGTAGTTGTCGGAAGTAGCTACAGCAACAGGCTGCGTTGTTTTGCTTGGAAAATCAAAAATACTGCCACCTAGCTGCAGTGCTGGAATCGGGCGCACTTGATTCAGGTCAGCCATCGGACCGGGTAGGCAGAGTGATCCATTGCATTGGACCAAGGTCTACATTTCACCAAGCACCGACGAGCGTCGGGGAAGCAAAATCAAGTGCATCGCTTGTCTGGCTGTGCTCAGTCCACGTAGAGCCTGCGGGTTGTACTGATGAATCGATGCCATGGCCCGTGTGTAGAGTGGACTAACTGGCAACAACAAAGTAACGTTACTGTCATTTGGAAAGTAAAACAATGTTCAATTACTCTGTACAGTCATGTGTTTATATGCATCGCTTGATAGCTAAGCTAGCTAGCCAACGTTACGGTATTTAGACGCAGCTTTGTATAGCAGTTAACAGGACCGGTCACACTTTGCTTAGCTAACGTCAGTTAGCTAGCTAGTTCACCTGCTTTTGCCGCTGTTCGTCAGTAGGTGAGTTCAGCCAGACAGTAGCTAGAGTTTGAAAATTTCATAAGATATCTGGTTCAGCTAACAAGTTATCCACTGTCTACCTCAGTGGCTTGCCCGTTCATATTTTGTGCTTTGTTAGCCATGCCATATGGCTCAGGTTTATGTTTTCCAGTGTCTTCATAAGTCGCTCTGGATAAGAGCGTCTGCTAAATGACTTAAATGTAAATGTAATCAGCAATGCATCTATTTAGCTTGGCAACATAGTCTTATCTGAGATTATAGCTACAATGTTAATTATGAAGAAAAAAAAATCAGCATGTTCATGTACAGTATCCCCACAACACGCCGCGTCAGTGCTAACATACAGCTGGGAGTATGCTCATTACTCACTAATAAGACTGGTCAAACAGATTCCTCAACGCAGTCGCATGCTCAGCCAGCATCAAATTATATCGGTTCTTTTGTCTTTGATTATATTGTCAATTTATCCCATCTTTCTCGCTCTTCCCTCTTCTCTCCCATCCCAGCTTTCAGCACATTGTTCCTGTTTGAAGACGGGTGCCTCTGCAAGTAGTTCCTGTGGGGAAGGGTGAAGCAGCACCATGGCTTGCCCTGTCCAGTTCCTATGCCGGGCTGTCCGCACTGTGGGCCTGGTCCTCGTTTACTATGTCTTCTCCATCGGCATCACCTTTTATAACAAGTGGCTGATGAAGGTCAGTCTGAGGCTGGCTCACACTCCTCATGCGACATAACATTGTGTACTTGGTATGTTTGCTTTGCATGCAGTGCCATGTAGTTTAACTCACTGTCACTGTTCCCACCCCTTTCCCTCTTTCTCTCAGGGCTTCCACTACCCACTGTTCATGACGCTGCTCCACCTCACCATAATATTCTGTCTCTCTACCCTGACCCGCTCGGCCATGCAATGCTGGACAGGGAAGCCTCGGGTCATGTTGAACTGGACAGACTACCTCACAAAGGTTGCCCCAGTCGGTGAGTGCATATATTAGAGGAATGTATGCCAAACAGTTTGAGTTGTATGTGACACGATATAATCAACATGGACTTCAGTCTGCATAATAAAAGGCATAGTCCGTCTGTGTGATAAGATACCACTTTCTGCTTTTCTCTCTACTAATCTTGGCTGGAACTACTTCAATACATCTTAAAGGGGCAATCTGCAGTTGAAACTGTAGCAGTGGTCACACCCGCCACCTATTTGGTAAATAGCTGAGGGATGGGGTTGGAGAAATGTATCCATTCTCAAATTCATAGCCAGAGCTATGGATGGAAGGACTGACCATCCATGAGATCAGAATTATAGTTTTAACCATGTTTTCAGCCTATACAGTGTTTAAAAAAACATTTGAGTCATTTTGCAGATGCTCTTCTCCAGAGGGACTTACAGTTAGTGCATTCATCTTAAGACAGCTATGTGGGACAACCACATAGCACAGGCATAGAAAGTAAGTCAAGTAGTACAAGTGCTGGTTCAGTTCTTTTTTTCTTATTTTTTTTGTGTGTGTGGGGGTGGGGGGGGGGTCAAGGTGAGGAGGAGGATTATTTATGATACTGTTTGAAGAGGTAGGGTTTCAGATGTTTTTGGAAGGTGGGCAGGGACTCTGCTGTCTTAGCTTCAGGGGGAAGCTTGTTCCAACATTGGGTGCCAGGACAGAGAAGAGCTTGGACTGGGCTGAGCGGGAGTAATTGTAAACAAAAACTGTATAGCCTGAAAACCTGGTTAAAACTATAATGTTGATATCATGGATGGTCAGGAGGGCCAAGAGACCTGAGGTGGCAGAACGGAGTGCTCGGGTTCAAGTGTAGGGTTTGAGCCTAAAGGTAGGGAGGGGCTGTTCCATAGGTAAGCACCATGGCCTTGTAGTGGATACATACAAAGGTGTAAAACAACCATAAATTGTATTTGGGGTTTTGAGGGGTATACTACAAAGCAGGATCAATGAGTTAGCCATCTAACTTGCCTAAATATAGATGCGCTGAAAATGTGCATGGTCCCTAATCGACTCAAGAACCAAAACGCATATCTAAGTTTAGATTTCATAATGAACCAGAAAATCAAGTTATTTCTGGTTGTTAATTAAAGTTGGCTGACTAACTAATTGATCCTGCTTTGTACACTGAAGAAACATGGAACAATTTAAAATATTTTATTGAGTCACAGTTCATATAAGGAAATCAGTCAATTGAAATAAATTAACTAGGCCCTAATCTATGGATTTCACATGACTGGGCAGGGGTGCAGCCATGGGTGGGCCTTGGAGGGCCAATCAGAATGAGTTTTTCCCCACAAAAGGGCTTTATTACAGACAAATACTCCTCAATTTCATCAGCTGTCCGGGTGGCTGATTGCAGACGATCCCACAGGTGAAGAAGCCGAATGTGAAGGTCCTGGGCTGGTGTGGTGACACTTGGTTTGCGGTTGTGAGGCTGGTTGGACGTACTGCCAAATTCTCTAAAATGATGTTGGAGGCGGCTTATCGTAGATAAAGTATGATTGAGTTATCTGGCAACCAGCTCAGGTGGACATTCCTGCAGTCAGCATGCCAATTGTATGCTCCCTCAAAACTTGAGACATCTGTGGCATTGTGTTGTGTCACAAAACTGCACATTTTAGAGTGGTCTTTTATTGTCCCCAGCACAAGGTGCACCTGTGTAATGATCATGCTGTTTAATCAGCTTCTTGATATGCCACACCTGGCAGGTGGAATAATTATCTTGGCAAAGGATAAATGTAAACAAATTTGGGCTCAAAATAATATTTTGTGCATGTGGAACATTTCTGGGAATTTTTATTTCAGCTCATGAAACATGGGACCAACACTTTACATGTTGCATTTATATCGTTGTACAGTATATTACACCCCTCTGATGGGGTACAGCAGTTAAACTAATCTCATGAGGCATTCACCTTCCTGTCAGTAAGAAAGAAACCCTTTAGTGGGAATAAAACAGTGTGCCATGATATGATCAATAGTCCTAAAAAGTTGTCTCTTTCAGCCATTGCAACAGCGCTGGACATTGGACTCTCCAATTGGAGCTTCCTCTTCATCACCATCAGCTTGTAAGTGTGTGTGTGTGTGTGTGTGTGTGTGTGTGTTTATTACAGTGCCTTCAGAAACTATTCACACCCCTTTACTTTTTCTGCATTTTGTTTCAGCTTGAATCTAAAATGGAATACATTTAGATTTTTGTGTCATTGTCCTACAGTACACACAATTCCCCATAATGTCACAGTGGAATTATGTTTTTAGAAATGTTTAAAATGAATAAATAATGTCTTGAGTCAATAAGTATTCAACCCCTTTGTTATGGCAAGCCTAGATAAGTTCAGGAGTAAAAATGTGCTTAACAAGTGACATAATACATTTAATGGACTCTGTGCAATAATAAGGTTTAACATAATTTGTTTAATGACTACCTCACCTCTGTACCCCACACACACAATTGTCTGTAAGGTCCCTCAGTCGAGCAGTGAATTTCAAACTCAGATTCAACCACAAAGATCAGGAATGTTTTCTAATGCCTCGCAAAAAGTACACATATTGGGAGATTGGAAGAGCAACAAAAATAGACATTGAATATCCCTTTGAGCATGGTGGGTCAATCCACACAGTCACTAAAAAGAAACAATGTCCTTCCTAACTCAGTTGCTGGAGAGGAAGGAAACCCCTCAGGGATTTCACCATGAGGCCAATAGTGACTTTAAAACAGAGTTGAACAACATTGTAGTTACTCCACAATACTAATCTAATTGACAGAGTGTAAATAAGTAATGCAAAGAAATGAACTATTTGTCCTGAATACAAAGCGTTATATTTGGGGCAAACACAACACATTACTGAGTAAATCTCTTCATATTTTCAAGCATGGTGGTGGCTACATCATGTTATGGGTATGCTTGTCATTGCCAAGAACTATGAAGTTGTTTAGGATAAAAAGAAACGGAATAGAGCTAAGCACAGGCAAAATACTGGAGGAAAACCTGACTCAGTCTGCTTTCCACCAGACACTGGGAGACAAATTCACCTTTCAGCAAGACAATAACTTAAAACACATGGCCAAATATACACTGGAGTTACTTACTAATATGACATTGAATGTTCCTGAGTGGCCTAGTTACAGTTTTGACTAAAATCGACTTGAACATTTATGGCAAGACTTGAAAATGGCTGTTTAGCAATGATCAACAACTAACTTGACAGAGCTTGAAGAATTCTAAAAATAATAATATGCAAATAATGTACAATCCAGGTGTGCAAAGCTCCTAGAGACATATGCAGAAAAACTCACAGCTGTATTCGCTGCCAAAGGTGGTTCTAACATGTATTAACTCAGGGTTATGAATACTTATGTAAATTAGATTTTTGTATCTAATTTTAAATACATTTTGAAAAATGTCTTAAAACATATTTTCTCTTTGTCATTATGTGTTATTGTGTGTAGATTGGTGAGCTGTTTTATTGTATACATTTTTGAATTTGGGCTTTAACACATCAAAATGTAGAATAAATCAAGGGTTATGAATACTTCCTGAAGGCACTGTATGTATCTTCCTAACTTTGATCATCAATGTTCTGAATGGCATTAGAATGTCTTTGTATGTTTCCTCCAGGTACACAATGACCAAGTCTTCTGCAGTGCTCTTCATCCTCTTCTTCTCATTGGTTTTTAAACTAGAGCATCCGGTAAGTCAATTTCACTTGAGATGGGGTAACTGTTGCTGCTTCTTCTTGGTCATTGTTTATCCAGTAGTATTTATGGGTGTTGCATGACAGAAAATTGCATTTAAAATTCACTCTGTTCGTACTACATGTTTGAAAGACTGTTTGCAGACACCACATTCACAGTAAACGCTGCATATGTCGGTTCAATCGGAAATTACTTTTAAATGGTACATTGTCAAAATCGGCGATCAAATCCTGGCTTTTATAATAAGATGTTGCTGAACTTTGAAGAAAATAAGTAGAATGTTCTGTATTTATGTTAAAAGTAGAACATGTTTGAAATGCAAAATAAGGCTTCCTTCTTTTCACTCTGTCAATTAGATTAGTATTGTGGAGTAACTACAATGTTGTTGATCCATCCTCAGTTTTCTCCTATGACAGCCATTAAATGTAACTGTTTTAAAGTCACCATTGGCTTGGTTGAATCTGTTTGAAATTCATTGCTCGACTGAGGGACCTTACAATTATCTGTATGTGTGGGGTACAGAGATGAGGTAGTCATTCATGTTAAGCACTAGTGTTGCACACAGTGAGTCCATACAACTTATTATGTGACTTGTTAAGCACATTTGTACTCCTGAACGTAATTTAGACTTGCCATAACAAAGCGGTTGAATTGTTATTGACTCAAGACATTTCAACCTTTCATTTTTCTTTCATTTGTAAAAATGTAGAAAAACATGATTGCACTTTTACATTATGGAGTATTGTGTGTAGGCCAGTGACAAAACATTGAACTTGAATCCATTTTAAATTCAGGCTGGAATACAACCAAATGTGGGAAAGGTCTAGGGGTGTGAATAGTTTCTCAAGGCACTGTGTATGGTCATTTTTAGATCTACACGGTAAAGCATCAAAGTTTCCCTTATGGCTCAGCTCAGGTGCATACATACATCATAGAAATATACATCATTTACACCACACACACGCTCAGACAGATCTGGCTCCAGAGTCCCAGCTCATGAGCTCCATCAGCAGCAATTTTTAATTTAGAATGGAAAATGAATGTGTTTATGCAACACATGTTTGTGCGTTGTATCACATCGAACCACATCGGTTCATTACTCGAATCGCACCGAATCGTTTTAAACTAAAACGTAGACTATCGTTCCTGTATTGTATCGTCAAATCGTCTTGAAAGGGAAAGATGCACATCCCTTACACTTCGGTGTACCGTAGCCGCTCACATGGTTAGGCCATTCTCATTGAAGGCTTTCTTACCACACCCCCTCACAAATTACACTCTGTGTAATATCTGGATCATTCATTACTACAAAGGAAAAGACTTGCCTAATTGAAGTCTCTGCGGTTGCAATCTTCCCACCAAGACACTGACTTTCCAATGTTCTACCGAGCTATAGGATTCAGTGAATGGATTCACTTTTCATGCATAGGAGGAAGTTCCATTCCCTTCAGGTGTATGTAACTGTATATGCACTTTGTGAAATGTGTGTGTATTTATATATATTTATTTATGGTTGTGTACTCTGGTTCCATGCCCTTGATGTGTATGATGTGAGAAGATGAGGAAGTGCATAATGTATGCATGTGGACGAAAGGCTTCTGTTCTGACCCCCAAGTTACTCTGTTTTTACAGAACCCATACCTGATCGTGGTGGTCCTTCTGATAGCCAGCGGCCTGTTCATGTTCACCTTCAAGTCGACCCAGTTCAACCTGAAGGGCTTCATCATGGTACTGCTTGCATCGTTCATCGGTGGGATCCGGTGGACCCTCACGCAGGTCCTGATGCAGAAAGCAGAGCTGGGTCAGTAAACACCTAGTCTCAGATATCCCAACCGGGAAACAGTGGATGTCAGAACATGGTTAATGTGGGAGGCAACACTTCTGCCTAGGGAGACTAGTTACCGAGCGTCATTGTGTTGTTGTTTGGACTTGTCCTTTTATTCCCTGATTAGGCATTCAGCCCAGTAACCCAACTCTTCCACATTCCACTCCCACAGGGCTCCAGAACCCAATAGACACCATGTACCATCTACAGCCGCTCATGTTCATGGGACTCTTCCCGCTCTTCCTCTTCAACGAAGGTTAGACTTTTACTATGCTTCTCTCTAACCTGTTTGTGATAGTCCATGCTTGTCAGTCTGGGTATGACATAAGTGCCTCTATCTGTGTGTCAGTACTTCTGATTCTGTCTGCAGGGCTGAGCCTAAGTACCTCAGAGAAGCTGTTCCGTGTGAATGAGCTCTCTCCCCTGCTCTACACTCTGTTCATGCTGAGTATAGGCGGATCACTGGCCTTTGGCCTGGGCTTCTCTGAGTTCCTGCTAGTCTCAAAGACCTCCAGTCTCACTTTATCCATAGCAGGGATCTTTAAGGTAAGGAGGATAACACAGTATATCACAAGTTACCCTCTCTGTATCCCTTCAGCTCCCTCACTTGAAATTGCTTCCTTTTGTACCATCTCTCCCGCTGTCTCAAGCACTCCTTGTTTCACCTCCCCTACACTCTTTATTTAAAGTGTGTTTTTCATCTCCCCCTAACGTACCCTCCCTGCCCCCACTAGGAGGCGTGTACTCTGCTGCTGGCAGCAGGCCTGATGGGGGACAGGATGAGTGGACTCAACTTGATGGGGTTCGCTGTCTGTGTTTCTGGCATCTCCCTGCATGTGGGGCTGAAGACCTACTATTCCAAAAGTAAGTTCATACCATTACTATATGTGGTATCCTACACTGTAAAATGAAAGCAAATTGTTATCAGTCTATCCCTGGTGTAGTCGGTATATTAGGTATGTTGTAATTGTTTGTTAATCAAGCCAGTGCTGCTGAAGGTACCGAGGCTAATGGAAAGGTATTTCACCAAGCTGTCCATCATATCCAGTAATTGGGTGTCCTTTTTCTAATGTACTCCAGGTAAAATTCACTCGTTGAGACAGCTGCCCGTTAAAAACAGCCAAGACCTGGAAGTACCACTATTATGTCATAAGGAAGATGAGGGGGAGGAGACAGCTGCTGCTGATGATGATGATGATGATAATAAAGAGCAGGAGATTCTACTCTGAATCAAACAAGATGGCTGACTGACTGTCTTGTTCCAGAGAGGCAAAGAGAAGGGATCACTGCCTCAACCTCCCTTTCCAACCAAAGTGCAGGAGTTGAGAAGGATATTCTGGAACACTTGGAGGACAAATGGAATTAAATAAAAAAGTGTATTTATTGCAACGTATTTTGGCTTTTGGCCTTCTTCAGAGAGGCCACAGAGGAACAGAAAGGAAGGCTTCCAACCCTCCTCTACAGACAACATTCTCTTCAGCATTTGTCCAAAATCGCTGAGCATTACCGACAGTAACACGGACGGACACACTAAACTCTATCAAATGCATTTACTGTTGCCTTTTCAGGGCCTTCAGTGATGTGAAAGAAAAGTGTTTACCTTATAATGTGAAATGACCAAACCATATGTGCCATTATAATGATAAATGTTTCTAGAAATGGGGGACCACTTGCCTAAACATCAGACGGTTACCATGGTTACTCCATGATTGTCAGTCTGACCGAAGTCGCCCTAAAAAAATAAACAATATTCTCTATAAGCCAAAATGTTGAATACAATTATATTTACACATAATTTACTGCTTGTACGTGCTGTTGGTCCTTCTGGCGGTAGGTGGAGCTAGGGTATCCACAGCAAAGTGTTGTTTACCTGACTTTTTGCGGTGCCAGTAGGTTCTGTCGCTTGTATTTTCAATCTCTTGACTCATTGCACGTGCTGGACAATATGTAAACAATAGCTGTTTGCCATTCGGTGTGTGGTTTGGCTCGGCCATATCGGGCAAGTGTTCGTCACGTGCAAATTGCATCAGTTTTGAAAATAAAACCAGGATATACAAACCACTGTACTAAAGGCCGTGTTGATAATACTTCCCTGTGGATATTTTGTATTCAATTACGTCCGACATAGGGACAACATTTTCTGAAATGCTCACCCTCCATGTTAGAGACGAGTGTGTAAATATTTCATCTTAGTAACTTACAGTTGAGAGCACACATTTTCATACTGGTCCCCCGTGGGAATTGAACCCTCAACCCTGTTGTTGCAAGTGTCATGCTCTGCCAACTGAGCTACACATGACTCCACATTGTCAAATGCTAATTAAATTAGATTATTTGAGTTAAAGCAATTTCTAAACAATGAGGTTGTCATTTGTTTATATTGAATTGGGTAAGCACAGAGCTTTTGTTGCTGCTACTATGTACTGTATGTTCTTAAATAAAACATTTGCACAATTATTCAGAGCTGTATGCATCATTTCTTCACAGAGGTCTTTCAAATAGCTGTACTCTGTTTGTTATGTGGTCCTCACCTGCTGGCCGACCATATAATCAGATTTAACATGATGTGCACTGCCAGGCCTTCAGCTGCCTCTATTAGATTTTCTCATTTGGAATCTCATTTCCTGAGGAGAGAGCTCCCTCTCATCAATCTGATTGAGTTGACTTAACTTATAAAACCTGTGGTCATGTGAGCACAATTCACTGGGAAGACAGAGATGGGAGCTGTCACTGAGTTTGGAAATGTGGTAACACTGACAACGGACGGACTGGGATCAGAAATCGGCCCATGCATTTCTATAACAACGGCCCATTATTTTCCTTGAGGCTCCCATACCGGCCCAATTTTTTCTCTAGGCTCCCATTATTAGCCAAATAATTTTCATTTGGTGCAAAACCCCCAATTTAGACAGAGCCACAGAGCAAAAGATGGACCAGCTCATCTGGCATTTGTCTGAACTGCCCTATGGCCAGTCCATCTCTGACTGACATGGATATGTGGGAAAACTGTCATCATGGGTTATAACCAGAGTAGACCATGAATGATAATGTTTACCTAATGTTTACAACGTTTTATCTTTACATTCACTTTTGCATTTGCCATTTACTGTTTTCATTGGGTGTTGGGTTTTGGTCCAGTAAATGTTTATTTTGTGTAAGAACCCTTATTCAGTCTTATTCAGAAAGCAACACTTTTTGACATTACTTTCTCGCTTTTTATATACTGTATTAACCTACCAGTTGCCACATTTTCTCCGAGGTCGCATGCACCCCAGCTTCAGCACGTATACTAAGTTTAAAGGAAACAAATCATTAAATAATGTCGATATTCTATTAAAGTTGATTCTTATGTGCTAAGTTAGGATTGAATCTGACTAGGCATGTTATGTCAAACATGAAAGTAAGGGCAGATCTCCTGGTAATTTATACTTCTCTGAAACAGTGCACCACGCCCATGTTAGGGTGTAGGAGGGCTGCCTGTAGTGTAGAGCTATCATATTTCATTCCCAACTCTAGAAGATAGCGCTTGATGGGGGAGCAAAGCAGTGCAAGCGGAAGTTCTGCCAGTTGACATCCTCACCTTTGGAATGCAAAAGTCTCATCTCGCGCTGAAGCAATAACCTGGACGTAACTTGCGACCCCAGGTAGGCTAATTTGCTCTGTAACATGTTACATTGTAGGCCTACATCTAGTTTATATTAGCCTACATGATATAGTAGGTGAGTCACAGAACATGCTTCGCAGTCGCGCCTGGTTTGCTATCTCTCACTCGCGTACGGCAGGTAGACAGACTGAAACAAAGATGTAGCTCAGCCCCAACATCGCTTATCGGTTCTATTTTGAGAGGAGCGTGAAACTCGGGTTGTAATTTCAATGTCGGGGGTGGAGTGATAAATCTCAGCAACATTGTATGGCCGTGATGAATCGCCTTGTAGTTTCTCCCACTTTAGGCTTATAGGAAGCGACCCCATCCACCTGCGAGGTCTACTGAAGTAGGAAAGTATGTATGGAATTAATTAACAAAGAAATCACCTGGGCAAATAATTATGTTGGGGTTGTGGTTAACATGCCTGCTGCAGAACCAGAAAGATCCGGGTTCGAGTCCCGGTCGCGCTACCTCATCCCAGTTTGCAACACCGCTGTCAGAAGGGGGGGCATGTCAGAGGTGCCGGTAGATATGTGAAAGGGTATTAAACAAAGTTGCAGCTCGGAGACCTGCTTCCCAAAGGAGGGTCAGCATGTTTGACTTGGAACCAGAGAGCTATATATGAGGCTCAGGGCCTGACAATAGTCACCAAAAGCTGTTGTGTGAGAGGCCAAGAAGCAAGCACTGGCAGTACAACACCTTATTTCTAGTATAGACCAATATTTTTGTCTCTTTCTGGTATGCACAGGAAAACAGTTTTCATTGCATAACCATAGGCCTACTTTGTTCTGTCCAGTGTCTGACAGACAAGAAGTATGGAAGAAATACGACAGAACCGTCGATTGATTTGCCCTCTACCCCGGTGTGACGAAACATAAAGTTTTACAACAATCAGGCAAGCAGCTACATGTCAAGGCCCTCTGGCTGGAAATGATGAGTGTACTGGACACATATCTAGGAAAATAGTTGTCATATGTAAGCTAGGCCTTTGTCTTCTGCAGAAGAGGGTAAAATAATATTACTGAATATTTAGAAATTTAAAAATGGTTGTTGAACACAGTCTTTCATGTGGACTGGTGCCCATTGCATGCCTAAACATGCACCCAACAGTTTCCTGATACACACACAGCTGTCCTCTCAGTTTAGTGTCTCTTCATGTTATCAGCCTCACATCACTGCATGCTTTGATGCTGGTGACCCAGTGCTGATGCCCCTCCCTGTCTCCTACCTCAGTCAGACAGACACCTGCAGTATAATGGGTCTTAGAGTGGTGTCTGTCTGTGTAATTAGACCATTCAAATTAGAGGGCTGTCCTAATGGCGGGCAGACAGTATTTAAGCATCTGTACTGGCCTCTGTGTCAGTGGGACTCAGCATTTTCAATGTTCCCATGGGAACAGCGAGGGACACTTGGGGCAGTGATGGGCCTGGTATTAAGGATGATGGTCATTGGCCAGCCAAATGACTGCGGTCACCATAATAACATTTCGAATAGCTTTAAAATATATATATATATACAGAACCAGTCAAAAGTTTACACATCTACTCATTCAAGGGTTTTGTAGAAATGTATTTATTTCTTTTATTTAACTAGGCAAGTCAGTTAAGAACAAATTCTTATTTACAATGACGGCCTACCAAAAGGCCTCCTGCGGGGAGGGTGCTGGGATAAAAAAAAATAGTGTGTGTATGCATGCATGTACAGTTGAAGTCGGAAGATTACATACACCTTAGCCAAATACATTTAAACTCAGTTTTTCACAATTCCTGACATTTAATCCCAGTAAAGGTTCCCTGTTTTAGGTCAGTTAGGATCACCACTTGTTCTATTTTTGTTTCATCAGCCCAGAGGATATTTCTCCAAAAATACATCACGCAAAGCAGCCACAACTGTCAGTACAAGTGTCCATGATTGAGTCTTTCAATGAAGAGATTGAGAGAACTGTCCAGCTTGAGTGTTTGTTGCAGCTCGTTCCAGTATACTAGTGAAATGGGTTGCAAAGGGTCGGAAACTTGAAGGGAAAATTTCCAGAAGTTAAGCTTGGGAGTTTTTCTTAAATTCATCAAAAATGTTAGCTTATAACAGTGAACCTTTTTTGTGGGATACACATAAGGCAATTCTAGGTCTTGTGGCATATTTTGGTTAAACTATCCCCAATTCAATGGAATTGCAACCCTCTGCATGCACAATGCATTCTTCCATCACATGTACAGCTGACTCAAGATCTTGCACACTAATGAGATGCTATTGAGCCCACACTACTACACTGTCTGAGCCAAGGACTACATGCTTTCTGGTAAGTTTTGATTACAATACTGGGTAGGGTGAATACATTTTATATGACATACATGATTTTCTTGTTAACTAGTAAATAGTAGCCTACAGCAAAGTGTGTTTAAATCATTTTTAACTTGTTAACAACTTCTGCTAGTTCGTTTTTTGCTTCCATGTGGGTTTTAGCTTGAGGAGGAGTGTTAATTCACCTGTTAACATACATGTTTCATTTTAAAACATTTATCTTACAAAGGTGTTGTTTAATCTAACTGCTAAAACTATTTATCTGTACATGGAATTGTATTTATTTACGAATTATTTTCTCATCTTTACAGGAAAATGACACGGGCACTATCCGATGTGTGGAAACATTTCACTGCAGCTAATGTAGAAGGAAAAGCTGTGTACATTTGCAAATGCTGTGCCAAATCATATGTGAAGAATGCAAAAAGATGCAGAATCACCTGGCCAAGTGCATAAAGTTCCCTCAGTGCTCACAACAAGCAACTTCTAACAAAAGTCCCTCTACTTCTATTCGAGGTGCAAAATTTTGAATCAGACACCTTATCGATAGCAACAGCTCATGGTCCTCCTGGAATCAGAAGTCCTTTTGACTCAATGGAAGAACATAGTCAGATAAATGCTGATGAATGTCTTGCTAAAGCTGTGGATTCAACTTGTTCACCTCTGATGCTCCCAGGCAATGTGTATTGGAGATTTCTGAATGTTCTTCGCCCAGCATACACCCCTCCAACCAGACATGCTTTATCTACTTATTTGCTGGATGCAGAGTTCAACAGAGTTCAAGTAAATCACAGAGAAAGCAGACTATTGAAATCATCTCTGGTCGAATGTTCGTGGGCAAGGAATAATGAACTACATCATCCCCACCCCTCAACCAGTATTCGACAAGAGCACAGACACAAGGGACAACAGACACACCAGTCTCTACATTGCAGATGAGCTGAAGGCAGTCATCAATGACCTTGGACCACAGAAGGTATTTGCACTGGTGACAGACAATGCTGCGAACATGAAGGCTGCTTGGTCTAAAGTGGAGGAGTCCTACCCTCACATCACACCCATTGAATCTGCTTAAGGACATCATGGCACTGAAAACAATGGACACACTCTACAAGAGAGCCAAGGAAATGTTATTTATTTAACTAGGCAAGTCAGTTAAGAACAAATTCTTATTTTCAATGACTGCCTAGGAACAGTGGTTAACTGCCTGTTCAGGGGCAGAACGACAGATTTGTACCTTGTCAGCTCGGGGATTTGAACTTGCAACCTTTCGGTTACTAGTCCAACACTAGGCTACCCTGCCGCCCCAATGTTTAGGTACGTGAAGGATCATCAAGTTATAGCAGCAATCTACATCACCAAGCAAAGTGTGAAGAATAAGTGCACAACAATGAAGCAGCCCAGTAACATCCGTTGGGTTGGTGTCGTCATCATGTTTGACAGTCTCCTGGAGGGGAAGGTGTATCTCAAAGAAATGGCCATATCACAGTCTCCCGATGTGGACAGCCCCATCAAGAGGATCTTCCTGGATGATGTATTTTGGGAGAGTGTGGTAAGCAGCCGGAAACTCCTGAAACCTATAGCAGTAGCCATTGCATCTTGTCTGATGTTCAGACTCTGCTTGCAGATGTAAGAGAAGAAATCTGTACTGCCCGGCCCACTTTACTGTTGCTCCAAGCAGAGGAAACTGCAGTTCTGAAATGCATCAAAAAGCATTTAGATTTCTGCCTGAAGCAGTGTACATGTTGGACCCCAAGTATGCTGGCAAGAGCATCCTGTCTAGTGCAGAGATTAACAAGGCCAATGGTGCCATCACTATCGTGTCTCTCCACCTTGTCCGGGATGAGGGCAAGGTTCTTGGCAGTCTGGCAAAGTACACTTCCAAGCAAAGGCTTTGGGATGGAGATGCAATGTGGCAGTCGTGCCAACATAAAGTTGAAGTCGGAAGTTTACATGCACCTTTGCCAAATACATTTAAACTCAGTTTTTCACAATTCCTGAGATTTAATCCTAGTAAAAAGTCTCTGTTTTAGGTCAGTTAGGATCACTACTTTTATTTTAAAAATGTGAAATGTCAGAATAATAGTAGAGGGTGATTTATTTAAGCTTTTATTTCTTTCATCATATTCCCAGTTGGTCAGAAGTTTACATACACTAAATTAGTATTTGGTAGCATTGCCTTTAAATTGTTTGACTTGGGTCAAATGTTTCGGGTAGCCTTCCACAAGCTTCCCATAATCAGTTGGGTGACTTTTGGCCCACTGGTGTAACTGAATCAGGTTTTGTAGGCCTCCTTGCTCGCACACGCTTTTTCAGTTCTGCCCAGAAATTTTCTTGACATTGTTGTCTTAAGCCATTTTGCCACAAATTTGGAATTATGCTTGGGGTCATTGTCCATTTGGAAGATCCATTTGTGACCAAGCTTTAACTTCCTGACTGATGTCTTGAGATGTTGCTTCAATATATCCACATAATTTTCCTGTCTTATGATGCCATCTATTTTGTGAAGTGCACCAGTCACAACATGATGCTGCCACCCCCGTGCTTCACGGTTGGGATGGTGTTCTTCGGGCTTGTAAGGCTCCCCCTTTTTCCTCCAAACATAACGATGGTCATTATGGCCAAACAGTTATATTTTTGTTTCATCAGACCAGAGGACAATTCTCCAAAAAGTAGATGTCCTAACCGACTTGTCAAAACTATAGTTTGTTAATTAACAAGACATTTGTGGAGTGGTTGAAAAACGAGTTTTAATGACTCCAACCTAAGTGTATGTAAACTTCCGACTTCAACTGTATCTCTTCAGCCACCTGGTGGAAGGAACTTTGTAGATCTGAGGCTCTTTCCCCTGTTGCCTCCATCATCCTCCAAATCCCACCAACATCAGCGCAACTGGTCCTTGTTTGGGAACACACATTACCAAAGCATGCAACAGGCTGACCAATACAAGGGTTGAAAAATTGGTGGCCATTCGGGCAAATTTGAGGCTTTTTGAACCTGACAACGAGGTTGGGAAGTAGTGAAGATGAGACCTCAGTCTGATGTTCAAGTGGTGGACATTGAAGAGGTCCAGGGAGAAGACATGGAAGCCTGAGAGGAAGATAACCAAAGCTTTAGTTTCTAGACTATAATTTTACAGATAAATTGTTTGAAACGTTTTTAGGAGATGGATCGTTGGGATCATTCAATATCCCCTTTTGTTGTTCAGTGAAATCATCCAATGTGAAGTATTAACTCTTAAGTTAGTTCAATTTGTAAAGTTTTTTACATTTGTTTTATTTCTATTGGAAGGATTTAATTATTTGCAATTATGTTTACTTATGATAACGTAAAAGGTTTCTGTCTCCATAGGATATGGTAAATATATCCAATGCAAAAAACACCTACATTTGAAATGGTATTAATATTCATTTGCATATATTTTCTGTTTTTCTTCAAAGATTCCCACGAAGGTTTCCACCTCTGAATATTCCCCAAAATGTGCAACCCTAATAGTGAGGACATCAAAACTATGAAAGAACACATATGGAATTATTTGTCACTAAAAAAAAGTTACACATAAAAAAACAGATTAATCGGACAATGTTTTTTATTTATAAAAAAAAAAAAAAAACTTTTTAAAAGGTTTTCTTTTTTTAAAATTGTACTTTTTTTATATATTTTTATTTAAAAACATAAATTATATATATATTTTTTAAATGTAAATTATTATTATCTTTTTAAATATTTGTAATAATGACCATTACAATACTGAATGAACAGTGAACACTTATTTTAACTTAATATAATACATAAAATCAATTTAGTCACAAATAAATAATGAAACATGCTCAATTTGGTTTAAATAATGCAAAAACACAGTTTTGGAGAAGAAAGTAAAAGTGCAATATGTTCCATGTAAAAAAAGAGCTGACGTTTTAAGTTCCTTGCTCAGAACATGAGAACACATAAACTGGTGGTTCAATATTCTCAGTTTTTCAATATTCCCAGTTAGGAAGTTTTACACTGTAGTTATTATCGGACTATTTATTTCTATACCACTTGTATTTCATATACCTATAATATTGCCAGCCTAATCTCGGGAGTTGATAGGCTTGAAGTCATAAACAGCGCAATGCTTCAAGCATGTTGGCAAACGCAGGAAAGTGCTCTTTGAATGAATGCTTACAAGCCTGCTGCTGCCTACCACCACTCAGTCAGACTGCTCTATCAAATATCAAATCATATACTTAAAATAATAAACACACAGAAATGCGAGCCTTAGGTCATTAATATGGTCAAATCCGGAAAGTATAATTTCAAAGACAAAATGTTTATTCTTTCAGTGAAATAATGAACCGTTCCTTATTTTATCGAACGGGTGGCAACCCTAAGTCTAAATATTGCTGTTACATTGCACAACTTTCAATGTTATGTTATAATTATGTACAATTCTGGCAAGTTAATTACGATGTTTGTTAACAAGAAATAGTCTTCACACAGTTCCCAATGAGCCAGGTGGCCCAAACTGCTGCATATACCTTGGCGCGAATGCGCTTTTGTTATATCATCACCCGTTTGGCGAATTAGGCTGATTCGATGATAAATTAACAGGCACCATATTAATTATATGCAATGCAGGACAAGCTAGTTAAACTAGTAATATCATCAACCATATGTAGTTAACTAGTGATTATGTTAAGAATTATTGTTTTTAATAAGATATGTTTAATGCTAGCTAGCAACTTACCTTGACTCCTTGCTGCACTTGAGTAATTGGTGGTCAGCGTGCCACGCAGTCTCCTCGTGGATTGCAATGTAATCGGCCATAATTGGCATCCAAAAATGCAGATTACCGATTGTTATGAACTTGAAATCGGCCCTAATTAATCGGCCATGCCGATTAATCGGTCGACCTCTAGTTGGGTTATTGTCCTGTTGAAAAACAAATGAGAGGCCCACTAAGTGCAAACCAGCTGGGATGGTGTATCGCTGCAGAATCCTGTGGTAGCCATGCTGGTTAAGTGTGCCTTAAATTCTTAATAAATCACTGACAGTGTCACCAGCAAAGCACCATCACACCTCCTCCTCCATGCTTCACGGTGGGAACCACACATGCAGAGATTATCCGTTCTTCTACTCTGAGTTTTAGAAAGACACGGCGGGTGGAACCAAACATCTCCAATTTGGACTCCAGACTAAAGGACAGGTTTGCCCTACCAAGCAAAAAGGCAGTAACTGCTCATTTGGTCAAATGAGTTAATGTAATTTTTGCTAGATTAAATACATGCTTAATCATGTGGACAAGTATCTTGCCTCTATTGTGGGGGTCATATTAGCAGTGACTGCATAAAGTTACTGTGAAACCAAGGTACATGATAGCAATTTGTCTCAGTTCTACGCTACGAGCAGTTACTGCCTTCTTGCTTGGTAGGGCCATTGCTCGTTTTTCTTGGCCAAATCAAATGTCTTCTTCTTATTGGTGTCCATTAGTAGTGTTTTTTGTTCTTGCAGCAATTCAACCATGAAGGCCTGATTCACACAGTCTCCTCTGAACAGTTGATGTTGAGATGTGTCTGTTACTTGAACTCTGTAGCATTTATTTGGGCTGTGTCTTCTGAGGCTGGTAACTCTAATGAAATTATCGTCTGCAGCAGAGGTAACTATGGGTCTTCCTTTCCTGTGGCGGTCCTCATGAGAGCCAGTTTCATCATAGCACTTGGTTTTTGCGACAGCACAAGGAAACTTTCAATGTTCTTGAACATTTCCAGATTGACTGACCTTCATGTCTTAAAGTAATGATGGACTGTCATTTATATTTGCTTATTTGAGCAGTTCTTGCCATAATATGGACTTAGCACTATTTGGTAAAATACCATCTTCTGTATACCACCCACACCTTGTCACAACACAACTGATTGGCTCAAATGCATTAAGTAGGAAAGAAATTACACAAATGAACGTTTAACAAGGCACACCTGTTATTGAAATGCATTCCAGGTGACTACCTCATGAAGCTGGTTGAGAGACGGCCGAGAGTGTGCAAAGCGATCATCAAGGCAAAGGGTTGCTACTTTGAAGAATCTCAAATATAAAATATGTGTTTTGATTTGTTTAACACTTCTTTGGTTACTACATGATGTGTTATTTAATACTTTTGATGTCTCCACTATTATTCTACAATGTAGAAAATAGTCAAAATAAACAAAAACCCAGCAATGAGTAGGTGTCAAGTTTTTGTGAGTATACAGGTCATGGAAGAACAGGGATATTTTCAGCTTCCAGGAATTGTGTACAGATCCTTGCGACAAAGGACCGTCCATTATCATGCTGAAACATGAGGGGATGGCGGCGGATGAATGGCATGACAATTGGCCTCAGGATCTCGTCACGGTATCTTTGTGCATCCAAATTGCCATAGATAAAATGCAATTGTTTGTTGGTCGTGGCTTATGCCTGTCCATACCATAACCACACTGCCACAATGAGGCACTCTGTTCACAAAATTGACATCCGCAAACTACTTGCCCACACAATGACATACACGCCGTCAGTCATCTGTCCGATACAGTTGAAACCTGGATTCATCCATAAGGCACACTTCTCCAGTGTTCCAGTGGCCATCAAAGGTGAGCATTTGCACACTGAAGATGGTTCCGATGCTGAATTACAATCAAGTCGAGACCCAGGCTATAGGTAGACGAGAACGCAGATGAGCTCCCGGAGAGAGAATTTCTGCACAAACTGTCAGAAACAAAGGTTGTGCAAACCCACTGTTCCAGCAGTTGTCCAGAGGGCTGGCCTCAGATGATGCCACAGGTGAAGAAGCCGGATGTGGAGGTCCTTGGCTGGTGTGGTTCCACATGGTCTGCGGTTGTGAGGCTGGTTGGACATACTGCCAAATTCTCTAAAATAATGTTGGAAGCGGCTTACGGTAGAGAACTGAACATTACATTTTCTGGTGGATTTTCCTGCAGTCAGCATGCCAATTGCACGCTCCTTCAAAACTTGAGACATCTGTGGCATTGTGTTGTGTGACAAAACCGCACATTTTAGAGTGGCCTTATATTGTCCCCAACCCAAATTCCACCTTTCTAGTGATCATGCTGTTTAATCAGCCTCTTGATATGCCACACCTGTCGGATGGATTATCTTGATAAATGTTCACTAACAGGGATGTAAACAAATTTGTGCAAAAAAACAGCAAATTAAAAACATTGACAGGTCAGGGAATCAGTCTCAAGATCATTAATCAGTGATTTAAAAATAGTTCTTCCAGTTTAAAAGTATTTTATAAGGCATTCCAAGACAATGGTACAGAGTACATAAAAGCCCTTTTACCAAATTCAGTTCGGACATTTGGAACAGTTAACAGGATAACGTCCAGCGAACGAAGAGAGTACCCACCACATTTCTGAACAATAAAAATGCACAAATATGTATAAAGGTAGTAAACCCCAAATGGCTTTGTAACGCAAGATGGCTCTTTAACGCAAAATGGCTTTGTAACGCAAAATGGCTTTGCCATTGCTTGAACCACATCAGTAACATTATTTCGCAGCAAATTTTCAATAATTTCCACTGTGATGTTCATCACAATACCAGGCAGCCATAGATGCGTTAAAGGAGAATGGAAATCAGATGTTTCATTGACCAGATTGGCGCACATCCAAAATATCTGATCTAACAAACAGTGTTATGTATTTATGGATGCCAAGGGAAGCCAGGCTTCCCCAAATATTTGACAATTATATTTGACCATCTTTTCATAATTTTCTATCAATTCACAAGTGGCTGTATCTCACTCGAGAAATCATCTGAACAGTATGTTTATTCCATGTATCTGATGCTGTCTGGAACAAAAGAGTATGACATGTTGCTGCCCTAGCATTTGATTGATTGGCGCCAGCAAGCATTATGTCTCACGTGGTAATTTTTAAAATAAAATAATTTGCCATTCAGTGTTGAGCTGAGCTCAAATGTGGGTTGTCCTGCCACAGCAAAATGACAGTTTGGATTTTGCTTCACACAAATCAAATACCATCCTAAGCAAAATGTCATCATTCTCAGACAAACGTCTGTTTCTGGTCTGCTTGATTTATGTCCTTCAGTAACATGCTTGCTAAATTGGTCCTTTCCTAAGCCATGGATGGAGATTTGGACTTGTGGATTTAGACTTGTGGTTTTGACCTAATTCTCTGTACAGGCCAATAATTATGATGGCGATTCTTTTCTAACCATAAATATGCGTATTGTTCCACTGACCTGAGATGAATGAAGGTCAATATGTAGCCTAGTGGGCTCACATTAACTTGCTAGCTAACTTCGCTGGTTCATTTTTGCCCATGTGAGGGAGTTAGGCTACCTAGCTAAAATGATTGTTAGCCTATGAAAACAAAAATTAAAGGTTTACTGAATGGCAGAGCCATAGACCGTTTTGCCAACTTAATTTGTTTTGGTGTCTAAGTTTGTTTTCAGTGTATTAAACTGAGCAAAATATTACCTTGTTGATTATGTTTAAGTTGAAATGGTGCTGGAAGAGTGGAGGCAGTGCTCCTGGTGTCTTTGTGCTGACTTGCGGCAACTCCGTGGTTCTAAATCAGTAGCTGCAGAGTAAACTATCGAGTACATTAACTTTCTTGACCATGCTGCAGGTCAACTGTTTGTTAAGTGCAGTATTTGCCTTGTGGACTTATCCAGAGCAATGTGGCTCTCCGGTTTTGTGATGGGAAAAATGTATGTGTAGTTGAATTTATTCTGCCACTGTGTGACTGTTGTCACGGCCTTATTTTAAATCACAGTGGCGTATAAACAAATGGGTTATAGAGCAACTATCACAACAGGTTGAAATATGGCTTTTTATTGTCATCTCAGGAGAACACTCATTGTCCCCGCTGGTTCTTGATGTAGGACCCTCCAGGCCCTCTGGGTTTGGCCAGCAACAACACTTTATGCATTCCCACCATTTCCCCTGATCAGAGCTATGCTAGACAGGGCCAGTTTGAAGGGCCACCGGCTGCTCCTGATGGCCCCATACTGGCTGAGACAACCATGGTTCAGCCTCCTGTTGTCCCTCCTTTCTGGGACCCCATGGCAGCTGCTGCTGAGACCCGACCTGCACTCTTAGGCTCAGGGATGCCCTGGCATCCGGATCCACTCCACTTCTAGCTTTTGGCTTGGCCCCTGAGATGCGTAAATGGGCAAGTGAAGGCATTTAGGCATTCAGGACAATGTGGTGAACACGTAGAATGCCAGGTCTTTCTCCACCAACATGCATCAAATGTGGTGGGGCATATTCTGTACTTGGTGTGAGGGTCTTAATGTTGCCCCAGAGTCATGTAATGTACAAACGGTTTTACACTTCTTACAATCACTGATTTATGCAGGCCGAGCGGCATCTGCTTTGAGTGTATTTGGCTACAATTTCGTCGTGCCATGACGATCGCCACCCATTGCTCTCCAAAATGTGTTAAGGGAGCTGGATGCAGATGTCTAACTAAGACCTGTTCAGTGCCAAACTTTGACCTTGACGTGGTGCTGTCAGTACTTGCTAGGCCACCCTTCAAGCTCCTGGGGTTAGCGTCTTTGAAGCACCTTTCCATGAAGGTGGCATTCCTGTTGGCTCTTACCTCTACTAAGAGGGTTAGTGAACTTCATGCTCTTTCAGTGAGCGCTGAATGTTTCAGAGTGGGTGCAGAAAAGGGGAGTGTTATCCTCCGGCCTAACCACTCTTTATTACCTAACCACTTGGTCGTGTCTGACAGACGTGAACCGGCACTTACATTTGTCCGCTGGGTTTTTCCCCAAGTGTGCTGAACCCAGTGAGGACACGAGACACAAGTCAGAAGTTTACATACACCTTAGCTAAATACATTTAAACTCAGTTTTAATCCTAGTAAAAACTCCCTGTTTTAGGTCAGTTAGGATCACCACCTTATTTTAAGAATGTGAAATGTCAGAATAATAGTAGAGAGAATAAATTATTTCAGCCTTTATTTCTTTCATCACATTCCCAGTGGGTCAGAAGTTTATGGACACTCAATTAGTATTTGGTAGCATTGCCTTAATTTGTTTAACTTGGGTCAAACGTTTCAGGTAGCCTTCCACAAGCTTCCCATAATCAGTTGGGTGACTTTTGGCCCACTGGTGTAACTGAATCAGGTTTTGTAGGCCTCCTTGCTCGCACACGCTTTTTCAGTTCTGCCCAGAAATTTTCTATAGTAATATATGCCATTTAGCAGACGCTTTTATCCAAAGCGACTTACAGTCATGTGTGCATACATTCTACGTATGGGTGGTCCCGGGGATCGAACCCACTACCCTGGCGTTACAAGCGCCATGCTCTACCAACTGAGCTACAGAAGGACCACCAGGTCAGGGGTTTGTGATGGCCACTCCAATACCTTGACATTGTTGTCTTAAGCCATTTTGCCACAAATTTGGAAGTATGCTTGGAGTCATTGTCCATTTGGAAACCCATTTGCAACCAAGCTTTAATTTCCTGACTGATGTCTTGAGATGTTGTTTCAATATATCCACATAACTTTCCGTTCTCATGATGCCATCTATTTTGTGAAGTGCACCAGTCCCTCCTGCAGCAAAGCACCCCCACAACATGATGCTGCCACCCCCATGCTTCACAGTTGGGATGGTGTTCTTCGGCTTGCAAGTGTACGAAGCATCGTTACCCATCGCCCCACAAAAGCCGCGCCTCTTGTAGAGCAAGGGGAACCACTACTTCAAGGTCTCAAAGCGAGTGACGTCACCGATTTGAAGCGCTATTAGCGCGCACCACCACTAATTAGCTAGCCATTTCACATCGGTTACACAAGCCTCCCCGTTTTTCCTCCAAACATAATGATGGTCATTATGGCCAAACAGTTTTATTTTTGTTTCATGCGACCAGAGGACATTTCTCAAAAAAGTAGATGTCCTTACCGACCTGTCAAAACTATAGTGTGTTAACAAGAAATTTGTGGAGTGGTTGAAAAATGAGTTTTAATGATTCCAACCTAAGTGTACATAAACTTGAGCGGTATGATGGCTGCGTGGTCCCATGGTGTTTATACTTGCGTACTATTGTTTGTACAGATGAACATGGTACCTTCAGGCTTTTGGAAATTGCTCCCAAGGATGAACCAAACTTGTGGAGGTCTACATATCTTTTTTCCTGAGGTCTTGGCTGATTTCTTTTGATTTTCCCATGATGTCAAGCAAAGAGGCACTAAGTTTGAAGGTAGGCCTTGAAATACATCCACAGGTACACCTCCAATTGACTCAAATGATGTCAATTAGTCTCTCAGAAACTTCTAAAGCCATGAAAACATTTTCTGGAATTTTCCAAGCTGTTTAAAGGCACAGTCAACTTAGTGTATGTACACTTCTGACCCACTGGATTTGTGATTAAGTGAAATCATCTGTCTGTAAACAATTGTTGGAAAAATGTATTGTGTCATGCACATAGTAGATGTCCTAACCAACTTGCCAAAACTATAGTTTCTTAAAAATAAATTTGTGGAGTGGTTGAAAAGCGAGTTTTTATGACTCCAACTTAAGTGTATGTACACTTCTGACTTCAACTGTACGTTACACAGACTAAGCTGTTCATGTGTTATGTTCACAGGCTCATTTCCAGAACTCCACCGAAAGAGACTCTCACATTGTATTGTGGACACTATTACTATAGCGTATCAGCTGTCCGGCTGCTCTGTGCTGCCTCCTGTGGTGGCACATTTTACTAGAGGAGTAGCTACATTGTGCTCTGAGAGTTCCCCTTGCTAAAATGTGTGCCTCAACCAGTTGGACATCGTCTAGCACTTTTGCTAGGTACTATCGAGTCAATGTTGCTGCCGCAAACCAGGTCTGTGGAGGGCCGTGTTTAATGGGGTCAACCGCAGCACTACCCGGTACTCAGGACTAATCTGAAATTCTTACTTTGAATGTATCCTAACGAGCAGAAGGATACCATATTGGAGTGATCCAATAGCTCACTGAACCTTGATTACAGACATAACCTTGGTTGTTAAGAGTCGATGTTAAGGCCAAGACGGACTCAACCACACAAATGTTCGGGCATCACGTCTTCAGGGTTTCCACTAGATGGTGTAGCCACAAAGTCTAAATTGGCTCTCATAAAAAATAATTAAAACAAAAATGTGCTTTTTGGTCTTAAATTAAGGCTAGCAGTGTGGTTAGGTTTCAAATCTGATTTTAAGAAATAGGCAGGATTTATGACTTTGTGGTAACTAGTGGAGGTCGACTGATTATGATTTTTCAATGCCGATACCGATTTTTATTGAAGGACCAAAAAAACCCGATACCGATTAATCGGCCAATATTTTTTGTTGTTGTAATAATGACAATTACAACAATACTGAAGGAACACTTATTTTTATTGATGTATTATATTAAGTTAAAATAAATTTAGCCTCAAATAAATAATGAAACATGTTCAATTTGGTTTAAATAATGCAAAAACGAAGTGTTGGAGAATAAAGTAAAAGAGCTTTCTTACATGGCAAACGTTTAAGTTCCTTGCTCAGAACATGAGAACATATGAAAGCTGGTGGTTCCTTTTAACATGAGTCTTCAATATTCCCAGGTAAGAAGTTTTAGGTTGTAGTCATTATAGGAATTATAGTACTATATCCCTCTATACCATTTGTATTTCATTAACCTTTGACTATTGGATGTTCTTATAGGCACTTTAGTATTGCCAGGGTAACAGTATAGCTTCCATCCCTCTCCTCGCCGCTACCTGGGCTCGAACCAGGAACACAACGACAACAGCCACCCTCGAAGCAGAGTTACCCATGCAGAGCAAGGGGAACAACTACTCCAAGTCTCAGAGCGAGTGACGTTTGAAATGCTATTAGCGCGCACCCCGCTAACTAGCTAGCCATTTCACATCGGTTACACCAGCCTAATCTTTTGATAGGCTTGAAGTCATAAACAGCTCAATGCTTGAATGAATGCTTACGAGCCTGCTGGTGCCTACCACCGCTCAGTCCGACTGCTCTATCAAATATCAAATCATAGACTTAATTATAACATAATAACACAGAAATACGAGCCTTTGGTCATTCATCAGGTCAAATCCGGAAACTATCATTTCGAAAACAAAACGTTTATTATTTCAGTGAAATACGGAACCGTTCTGTATTTTATCTAACGGGTGGCATCCATAAGTCTAAATATTCCTGTTACATTGCACAACCTTCAATGTTATGTCATAATAACGGAAAATTCTGGCAAATTAGTTCGCAATGAGCCAGGCAGCCCAAACTGTTGCATATACCCTGAATCTACGTGCAATGAACGCAAGAGAAGTGACACAATTTCTTTTAGCTAAATATGCAGGTTTAAAAATATATACTTCAGTGTATTGATTTAAAGAAAGGCTTTGATGTTTATGGTTAGGTACACATTGGAGCAACGATAAGCACCACAACGATTATATGCAACGCAGGACACGCTAGATAAACTAGTAATATCATCAACCATGTGTAGTTACCTAGTGATTATAAAGGATTGATTGTTTTTTTATAAGATAAGTTTAATGCTTTACTAGCTAACAGGCAGTCTCCTCATGAGGCAGGTGGTTAGAAAACTAGTTAACGGTAAGGTTGCAAGATTGAATTTGACAAGGTAAAAATCTGTTGTTCTGCTTTGATGTTTAGGCTGTGATTGAAACTAAGAATGTTGTTCTTAACTGACTTGACTAGTTAAATAAAGGTGTAAAAAAAAACGGCAAAATCGACATCCAAAAACACCGATTTGTTATGAAAACTTGAAATCCGCCCTAATTAATCCGGTCGACTTCTACATTTAAGTCATTTAGCAGACGCTTATCCAGAGCGACTTACAAATTGGTGCATTCACCTTATGACATCCAGTCACTTTCAATACATCATTTTAAGGGGGGTGAGAAGGATTACTTTATCCTATCCTAGGTATTCCTTAAAGAGGTGGGGTTTAGGTGTCTGAATGATTGATTGTTCCACCATTGGGGAGCCAGATAAGATAAGCTTAACTGCTCCTCAGTGGTAGGGAGCAGCAGGCCAGAGGTGGATGAACGCAGTGCCCTTATTTGGGTGTAGGGCCTGATCAGAGCCTGGAGGTAACAGCTCCGTAGGCAAGCACCATGGTCTCCTCAACTGAGGAAGCCAGTGGAGAGAGCGGAGGAGCGTTAAACTTGGGAAGGTTGAACAAGACGGGCTGCGGCGTTCTGGATGAGTTGTAGGGGTTTAATGGCACAGGCAGGGAGCCCAGCCAACAGATTGCAGTAATCCAGACGGGAGATGACAAGTGCCTGGATTAACCTGCGCCGCTTCCTGTGTGAGGCATTCTTGATGTTCTAGAGCATGAACCTACAGGAAACAAGGACAGTTAACCCACTGTTCCTAGGCTGTGATTGTAAACTCCCGGGAGGAAGAATGTTGTTCTTAAGGTGGTGATTGTCATCCACACTGATATGTCTAAATGCAAGATGGCCACCTGGTCATCAGAAGGGGGAAAAGAAGATTAATTGTGTGTCGTCTGCATAGCAATGATAGGAGAGACCATGTGAGGTTATGACAGAGCCAAGTGACTTGGTGTATAGCGAGAATAGGAGAGGGCCTAGAACAGAGCCCTGGGGGACACCAGTGGTGAGAGCGCGTTGAGGAGACAGATTTCGCCACGCCACCTGGTAAAACTTGCAAAAGCGTGGGCCGCGCCGGAGATGCCCAACTCGGAGAGGGTGGAGAGGAGGATCTGATGGTTCACAGTATCGAAGGCAGCCGATAGGTCTAGAAGGACTTCTAGTAACTAGTGACGACCCATCTTCAGTCAGCTGTTTGTTCCCAAAGAAATTCAGCATATTTTCTTTTTATAGTTATGACTTGTTTTTTTTAAATGAGCGTCTTCATCCATAACTGTTGGTTATACGGTAATTGTGCCTGTCCTAGTCACACTACCTGCCTTATCCATTTGCTTAAGTGGGTTTCTTCGAGATTAAAGTTTGACAAAATGGCTTTCGACAAACTCTCATTTGTGCTCCCACAGGTTTTGACCTACGCACAGTACTCACCAATATTGTCAATAATCAAATCGTTATATACTATTAACTATGACCATTGTTTGCCTTCCTTTTTCAGGTTTCTATGTTCTAGTCATCATGCCTCTTCACTGCCAACGGCCTGGCTGCCCAGCGCTGATGGGGCCTTTCCTGGTCACTCTCCTGGTGCTAATGAACTCTGGAGTCCATAGCCAAGGTACCATGTACTTCATTACTAGTACATCATCACTACTATGTATCAAATCGTGTTTGTACCATGTGACCATAGTATTCAATGGATATGTTGCTCTAGCTGTAGAAGCATACAAATCCCCTGGCATTGTGCAACCTCTCTAGACTGACATGTAAGATGTCTGTCTGACATGCAGACTCATGTTAGCAATTACACAAACTCTCAGGACACTAATGTGAACTCATTCACTCCTTTTTGTTGCCCACACACACACACACACACACACACACACACACACACACACACACACACACACACACACACACACACACACACACACACACACACACACACACACACACACACACACACACACACACACACACACACACACACACACACACACACACACAAAGCCGTTTATGTCCAATAATCATATAATATAATAATGACTGGATAATATTATTGGCTGATATTAGTCATAGGTTTAAACCAAAACAATTAATTTTGCCAGATTTTTCAGTGTACCTTTTTTTAATGTTTCATTATCAGTATGCAACATTACTCCCTCAGAGCTCCCAGTGCAGTGATGACTGATCTCTGGGCTGTTGTTGTTATTCATGGGAGTGCGGGGCATTGACCCCAGTCTCCAGATCCCCTCTGATCCTCTGCCAGAACTAGATGCAGAGACAGTGGGACACTACTAAAGCATTTCCATGTGAACAGAGACCCTTGCCCCTTACCCCTGTCCCAGCCCCCACCTCCCCGAATGAAGACTGTGCCTAAAGTCAGGCATCAACAGTAAGTGCTATGATTCATATCTGCACTCCTCTACAATGTCTTCGGTTTTCCCCATGACGTTGTGTATAAGGTGCCTTCAAACTGACCTTCAACCTTAGGCCCTAAACGGATTTCCTGTCCCTCTTGCTATCCCAGTGGAGAACACAAGGCCTGCTTTGAGCAGACAGGGGCAGCTGGAGAGGAGAGAGGAGGACAGAGAGTGACACATGAAAGAAGAGGATTGTTGGGAATCCCCCCGTTGGAAATTATGTAGATGACCTGAAAACAAGAGACTGATTTGATTAGTGAAGGAGGAAGAGGGATTTAATGTCTGAAAAAGGTTTAGAACCTACTAATAAATTCATTTTAGGGGGGGAATTTCTTTGATCTTAGAACAGCCCACCACCCCTGCAACCCCCCCACCACCACCCCCCCATTGCCAAGTTCACCGCTATACTCGTACCCAGAATCAGTTCCACAGCAGAGAAACAGCTCAGTTGGCCTCTCACAACAAGTAATCACTGCATAGATGTTCATGTTTCAAGTGCCTCGTGGTGATTATGCTTTTGTCTGTGTGAGACAAAAATCAGTTGTTCCAATCACAAGTTGATTGTTTTGTGCTCTGGCGGGTACACGTCTGAATAGCAGTCTGATTGTTGATTTGATTGATTTGATGTTAGATGTGGACCTATTCCTAACGTGGGTGCACATATGTGTTGGCTACACTGCAGGGCGTCTGAAGCTGACAGTGCTGTCTCAGGATCGGCTGCAGATGAAGTGGAAGGAGGCTGAAGGGCCGGTCCAGGGATACAAGGTCCGCGTGAAGCCCATCTCAGGTGAGCCAGCAGTACTGGTGTGTACTGTGAGGTTGATTCTAACTAAGAGTTGACAGTGTTGGGTCACGATGACTCAAAGCTGGAATCCTTAATGGTGAAACTGTCACGTCTGTTTGCGATATTAAAACAGAAAGAAGTTACTGCAGTCAACGAACAGTGTTTTTTCCCTCTGAAGGCATTGCACGCGCGTTAGAACAGCAGCATATGTACCTCAGCATATGTACCTCAGCATATGTACAGCATTTTTATTTTTTTTACACTGATTAGCGATGCACTCCACCTCAGGTTTGTCAACAAAACAAAATCAATAATGGCCATGGGGGGCAGACGGTGATGCTGTTTTCCCCTACGATACTACGGATGACATATTTAACCAAGACCACTTTTTATTTGTTATTTTTTTAAACATTTATTTAACTAGGCAAGTAGGTTAAGAACAAATTCTTATTTACAATGAGGGCCTAGGAACAGTGGGTTAACTGCCTTGTACTTACAGTATATAGAGGCAATTTTAGTGCTGGACTAATGTGCAGTATATTATTACCCAAATGAAAGTGAATTAACTATAAGTAAGTGCCTCCATTTTTTTCCCATTGTATTTCTTTTATTTGCCTGTTTTTGAATGATTTTCCAGAACCCTACAATTTCCCACCCAGCTGCCTGTTCTCCACAATAAAGTTGCCAAGCTGTCCCTCCCACTTAACTCCATGCCATCTGGAGCCTGAGTTGATCAAAGCACGGGCCACTGGCTAGTAAACACCTCCTCACTCTAATTCAGTTGGAAACCGTTCATTGGTCAATCTGACCGAGCCACAGGGTACAAGGGCTACTCTGGTTAGCTTGACATCTCTCCTTTTGTTCTACTTATACAACTCTCTTTTATTTACATTCTCGTGTTATATAATAAATAGATGTGGAACCATTATTTCAAGAGTATATTCTCGTTGTGTCAGCTCTCTGTCCACCCCCCCTCCCCTTCCTCATTTGTTTCTCACTGTCATATGATCTTTAATTTTATCTCCAGTTCTCTGTCATAGTTGTGTCCAGACAGGTCTGTGATGGTAAGACTCAGAAACGGTTAACAGTGAAACAGACATGAGACATGCCTGCTTACCCTGCAGCTCTCTAGCGGGAGATGAGGAGATAGGGGGGAACAGAGCAAGAGTGGAGGGGACCACTTTGAAAGAAGCACAAGGAGACATTAGGGATTTTGGCGAGATGGGGATGATGATGATGATGAAGAGATGTGGCAGTGGACTAGAAGAGGGGGAAAAGGAGTAAAGTATATCTGGCTCAGTTGATGTTGTAAACAAAGCCTCAAGGAACAATTGATCTTGTTGATGTTTTGGCTGCTGCCGTGTGAACACACCTGGCTGTGGAGGCTCTCACCTGATTGCTTAGGGAGATATGCTGTGGTTTATCCAACCACCTTCTGGGTCATGACTCACACATTCTTTTTATAGAACACTCTTCCTTGTCGAGTTGTTGCCTTTTTATGAAAACACACATATTAAAAAAATATATATTTTATTGTGCTCACTATCTCTTTCTACCATTTGTTGTGGTAACAGCAGCTGTATGTGTGTCTCTCTGTTGCTCTCTCACGTCTGCAAGAATCTGAGAGACTGTCTGTGATATGTTCGATGTCTCTGTCCTCCAGAGGTACCCCAGCCGGAGCTGATGCTGACGACCACGCGTGGCCGGGCCACAGTGGCAGGTCTGGACTCCAGCCAGGAATACGCCCTCCAGGTCCTAGTGCTCAACGGCACACTGGAGAAACTCATCGCCAAGAGACGCTTCACCAGTAAGAGACGGCAGGGGAGAGGGAGTGTTGAACAGGAAGGAGTGGCGAGGAGGAAGAACCGGGGGGGGTGGGGTGAATGCTGAGGACTTAAAAGAGGGAGATTAAATGTTAGGAGGAATGTAATGGTGGAGGGAGTTTGGAAAGGTGGAGATTAATAATGAGTAGGATTAGTATAGAAGAGGAAGCAGAGACTATGAAATGAAGGGTGTGAAGGACAGGAGGAAGATGGATAAAGAGCCAGAGAGGGAGAGTTTACAGTAAGGGGGGACTGGAGGGAGAGAGTGTTCGATAGAGTGGGGGGTTAGGTGAATGTTTGGAATGACCGTTATGGGGAAATGAGAGCGAGAAGGAAAGAGTAACTGATGTTAGAGAAAGATCACCACTATCCGGAGGAGGAGAGAGTGAAGGGCACAGCAAGGGAGAGCTGTACAGATGCAAAGATCAAGAGTGACGACATAGGCCCTCATGCCCACTAGTGTAGGCCTGTGTCTCATGCCCACCACTGTAGGAATTCTCAAAGCATTAAAGGAATTTAGCAAATTCCCATACAAATCACAGTTGACCTCAGTGGGATTTACAAAATTCACTTTATCTCTGGTCGGTGAACTGGTCATTACAAAGCAACTGTTATTCTCTGTCAGGTAACAACACATTATGCCTGTGGGTTGAAAAAAGCAGCCTTTATAGACAGTACTCTTCCCCCCCCAGTTATTTGGGAATTTCTAAATACCTGTGTGCCTTTGACATTTGAATGTGTGCGAACAATTCTGTATCATTCCATTCCATGTAACCACACACACACCTATCAGCCTTTCTTTCACAAGGGACTGTCTGTAATTGAGACATTTTAAGAGTATTCTTGCACAATTACAGGTTGTGATTATTGCGGGAGGGAGACAGAAGCTAGGTTTCCATCCAATGGATGACAGATTTACATGCAAATATTCTAGAATCTGGATAGAAACAATGTCTTAATTTTTCCCTCCAGAGATGTTGCCATCAAATTGACTTGTTGCAGTTGAAAGGGTGTGTGTGATGTCGTCCACATAAAATGCTTTTTGCTGTTAATTTCCCACCGAATTAAAAAATACAAGTTAAATGGGTTTCCATCGCATTTTCAACACTACTGATGGTTTTCTCACAGAAAAATGTGCGTTTTAGATTGCAAGTGTGCCCACTCTGGTATTGTGTGCCCACTCTGGTATTGTGTGCCCACTCTGGTATTGTGTGCCCACTCTGGAATTGTGTGCCCACTCTGGTATTGGCATGTCAACAGCGCTGTACATGATGCGATTGTTATTATGGATAACGGAGCAAGATTATTTTTATTTGTCAAACTGCAGCCAAGCCTCAATTATCATGTCACCAGAATAAGACCATCGATATTTACTGTAAAAGGAGCATCAAGCTCATCACCTTGCAATTTCACCGCATTGTGAAGTTCATAATTTCTTTCCAGGGGCTCAACTTTGTTTTTAAAAGTGGAGGGGACATAAATTATAATAATTATTATTCAGTTTGATTAACACTCCAAACAGCCTACCCGACCGCTCGGAGGCGTCCGCATGGTCCTAACGCACACCTTTGCCTGGTTTTGTGTCACATTCCAATGATAAACTGGTGGGGACAAAAATGCAATTTCACAATGTGGGGGGACATGTCCCTCCCCTGTCCTAGTGAAAGTTGTGCCCATATTTCATCTGTAGCCTAATAAATTGCATGCTTTCCTGAGTCGTAGTGGGAGGACCACACAACATGTCATCGTGTGACTCCCAAGTTTACTTCGATATGATGGTTATTATTTCAATATTTGTGTATAAAAGCGTTTCCACCGACACAAAAAGATCACACCTTGTCTAGTGTATTTTGTTTATGTTGACATTTGGAAAGTTTATGTAAAAAGAAATCTGTTTCTGTCAGGCAAATGTCATGATTTTTTTTTAAATTCAATATACTTTAGTCGCATAAAAAGGTTGGATGGAAACCTGGTTTATGTAAAAAGCTGTTTTAGGAACAAAATGCCCTTCAAAATGTTTTATTGCTGCCAGCCTTTCAGTGATAGTGGGTTACTGTGTCAATGGAAGCGTGTTGGGACAAGTCAGACGTTGGTGTTGACTTGAAAACGTCTGGCTATCATTCAATGATGATCCTAGTCTGGGAGCTCCTTCCTGGCCTCTTCTCAAACTCCCAGCCCCACTTGTTATTTCCATAGAAATGTCATACTTGTTTTCTGTCACACCGTTTTCTCGAGGCAACATTTGCCCTTTTCCCGGCGCTGTGGTTGTGCTGCCATTTATTTTTGTCAAGCTCTGCATAAAATGATATGTTTTACAATGTACAATTATTTTAGATTCATATACTCATCTGCTGCTCCACATTTCTCCTTTCCTTCTCAATTCGGACTCTTTCTCCTCTGCCTCTCCTTCCCGTTCAACCACCGCTGTCATTTCTCTTCCACCATCTTTTCCTCCTTCATTTGTCTCTCCATGGCTCTATTTCCTCTCTTCTGTCCTTCTGCTCTCCTCTCTCTGTCCTGCCAGTTGAGGGCTTGCGAGAGGAGGAGTTGGTCCGTAGTGGCAGTCGTGAACAGCGGCGGAAGGCCCTACCAGGGGGGTCAGGGTCGGGTGAGCTGGATGACCCCATAGAGGCCCTGGTAGCTGTACCCACTGTGGTCTACCATGAGCCGGCAACCACCACCACCACCACTACAGGTAGGGGGTGTTCTCACCCAGGGAGGGCTTTTAGGTCAAAGGATTTTACACTGTAGAGCAGGGCTATTAAAATCTTAACCTACGAGGTCGAGAGTGCCACTGTTTTTCTGTTATACTTGATAATTAATTGAACCTACCTACAGGGCTAAATCAGTCTCTGATTCTAATGTTTTTTAGGTCCAGATTAGAATTTTACGGCAATAGAGCAATGCCCAGGAACCTTACTCTGGCCAATAAGCACTGAAGTTAATATAATGGTCATCCTCAATCAGTTCTGCAAGTGATGTGCTGTTACAGGATTTTATGTTCCGAGTGTTATTTCACTTCCTGTTTACTGTCGTGATTGTATACGTCACACTACAGTGCTGTTGGCAAAAGGTAGGCATACCATATCTAATATGTTCAGGTCTGATAATTGCTTTGTTTGTGGGTGGCAACAGTGGCGCTTAGAGAAAATACAAAACACAACCCCCCTCACATCCTCCCCATAGTTGATATTGTGTTCTCCTCTCTGTTTCGCCATGGGCTCTGTCATTATGTGTGTTTAACTGGCAGGGTGGGGGTAGGAGCCTGGAGAGGCGCCTGCGTTGTCACACTAGGTCTGTAATGAGAGCGCTGATGCAGTGCCACAGCTGTAAGCTGCCCTGTCCAGCATGGGAGATGGACTGCACTGGAGAGAAACATGGCTGAGAGGCAACAGGGAGTGGACATGGGGTGTGGGCTAAGGGACGGTGCAAAGGGGTTTTACGAGTTCCCTGTATCTTAACAATGTCTCAGAAGAACTGGAGATGGGATATTACTATGGCCTATTCCTGAATGTTTGTCATCATATATCAACTGGTGGCCTGAAATAATCATGCTTTTGGAAAAATCTGTCGTAGACGTTGTTTCTCTAACACTACCAACTGTCAAATTGTGTATCTGTAGAACCTCCAACTACTCCAGAAACAACTACCCAGAATAATGAGTTGGTGACAGAGAAGGCTCCCAAAGAGAAGAGGAAGAGGAAGAAAGAGAAGGATCGCTCCAAGGTGGACAATAAGGAGGAGCAGGGGACAACTCAGGGGAAACCAGTAGAGGATGAGAACTCTGACAGGGAGAAAGTCAGGAAGACAATCCCCACCCAGCCTGTCACAGGTACACTAACTCCCATCCATCCCACCGACAGCACACTGTTTGTAAAAACACTATTATTGTTACTTCAAGATGTACCAGGCAAAATGTTTTTGTTTAAAAAGCCTGTGTATGTATTTTCAGTGTTGTAAGTGAAGTACCTTATTTAGAGCCCATAGTATGCACACTCTTCTAGCGCTAAAGGATAAAGTTAAGTCCGAGAAGAGGAGTTCTGGCGTTACTTTGTCATCCTCAGCACTGCAATCATAGAACAAAATATTCCAGTGAGTGGCAATTTCCGATCTGATGACAGCGTTTCCTGAGGAGGGGAGCACAGAGAGAACAGGATAATGATAGGGCCTCTGGAGCAGAAATGTCCTTGCACTCTCCTGTATTCCTCTGTAACACACACACACACACCTACTACTAATGCATTTTCCTTAGTTTGGATCAGCCAGTTTTCTTGATTTTAAGAGTGTTTCTTCGTTAATCCAGTGGTGTCCACTCGGAAGGCCTTTGAGTGTGACACGACCGCAGCCGCTGACGTGGTCATGTTGGTGGACGGCTCCTGGAGCATTGGCCGCACCAACTTCAGACGTGTCAGGGACTTCCTGGAGGGTCTAGTCACGCCTTTCCATATCGGCCCAGACAGGGTGCAGATAGGTGAGACACAGCAGACTCTTTCTGCTGAATTAGCGTTTTGGGTTTCTTATGAAAGGGTGTGTGATTTGATCTCATAATTAATATAATAATAAGCCACATATATAAGACGTCCCCGGGCAGATGTCTTTTGATCTTAATGGTTCTGTTTTGTGGACTTTCTTTCATCTAAATCCTGGTGGTTTTGGCCCCTTTCCTGTTTCTGCAGCTGTAAATACTCGACCTATAACAGTACTCGCCTCTGTTAGGTTTTTACTTCCCGGGACACCAATAACTGTCGTGTGGAGTGATATTACCAGTTTATTGCCCCTCCGTTTCCCCAGCCCTTTCTCAGTACAGTGGAGACCCTCGCACTGAGTGGCAGCTCAACAACTTCACTACCAAAGAGCAACTGCTGGAGGCTGTCAGGAACTTCAGATACAAGGGCGGCAACACCTTCACGGGCCAGGCTCTGCTGCATGTCCTGGAGGAGAACCTGAGACACGAGTCGGGGGCGAGGCCGGACACCCCTCGTATCCTCATCCTCCTGACGGATGGGAAGTCGCAGGATGACGCCATCGCTGCAGCCAACCGGCTGAAGAACACCGGCGTGGAGATCATTGCCGTAGGTGAGATCTACCCTGGTGGTGCAGCCTGTTACTCTTGAGGGTTTAGTTTGCACAATGGAGAGTACCGGAAGTACAGGAGTTTGTGTGGCTTTGTTTGTTTGTTTTTTTGCATGTTATTTATGCTTGGTTGTGTCTGTTCAGGAATGTATTGCCGTGTGAAATAAGGACTGTGCCTGTGTCTTTCAGGTGTAAAGAACGCAGACGAATCAGAGCTGAGGCAGGTGGCGTCTGAGCCTCTGGAGATCAACGTCTACAATGTGAATGACTTCCCTCTGCTCAGCAAACTGGTGGACCGACTGGTGCACATCCTCTGTGGGAAGATAGAGGAGCGCAGCATTGCTAAGAGTGAGTTTAGTATTTCAGTACATTCATCCGTATGTTTATACAAACTCTTACGAAACTCTCTTTCTGTGAGGAAATACCAAGTAGTTTCCTCATTCTCTGTTTACTGCGTAGGAAACGAAAGGCCGACAGAGGACCCTGTGCTCTACTACCCAAGCCCCACAGACCTGGAGTTCTCTGAGCTGGGCCCCAGGGAGGTGCAGCTGAGCTGGACTGGACCTACCCGACCTGTCCTGCAGTACAGAGTGGTGTTCCACAGCGCCGAGGGACAGAGCCCACAGGAGGTCCGAGATGGACAGAATGTTCTCATGAATGTCTGCATTTACAAGTCATTGCAGTTATGAAGCTCAAGATCTTTTGTCATGGAAATAAATCAGTTGTGTCAACATGTAGCTATTTGGTGGTTTTGGCTGTGAGTGACTTGATCTGTGTGGCGTCTGTGTTCAGGTGGTTGTGAATGGGACTGTCTCCAGTGTTCTGCTGGGTGGACTCTCCTCCCAGACCCACTACCACATATCAATCTTTCCTGTCTACGATGACAACGTTGGTCTGGCCCTCAGAGGGACCATCACCACATGTAAGGCAGAACCCATCTGCCACATTTCTCACACATCATGTACTTCATAATGCAAATAACTCGACGAAACCGTGGAAATAATTTCTGATGCATTCCCTCTACCGTGGAAATAACTTCTGATACATTCTCTCTACCGTGGAAATAACTTCTGATGCATTCTCTCTACCGTGGAAATAACTTCTGATGCATTCTCTCTACCGTGGAAATAACTTCTGATACATTCTCTCTACCGTGGAAATAACTTCTGATACATTCCCTCTACCGTGGAAATAACTTCTGATACATTCCCTCTACCCTCTCTTTCTCTCCTCTCCTGGATCATCAGTGCCCCTGGCCATGCCGGAGGGTCTGGAGGTGACCCCCTCGTCCCCCAGCAGTCTGAGGGTGCGTTGGGGTGCCACCGCGGGGGCCACTCAGTATATGGTTCTCTACTCCTCCCTCAGCCACGGAGAGCCCGACGATGCCAAGGAGGTGAGGTTACTGGAGGATGGCAGAGTGACGTGTGTAATATGTTGATGTGTTTCTTAGGATCATTTTGTGTATTAAATCCCTGTCCCAGGTGAAGTTTGGGGCAGACCAGACTGATGTGATGCTGGGTGGTCTGATACCAGTGACAGACTACTCTGTCACCCTGTATGCCCTGTATGACGAGGACCCCAGTGACCCTGTCACTGCTATCGCCACCACATGTGAGGATGTTATCACTATTTTCTGTGTGTCATTTTTTTTTCTCCCCAATTTCGTGATATCCAATTGCGATCCAATTACGATCTTGTCATCACTGCAACTCCCCAACTCCGCCTCAAGGAGTTGCTAGAGCGCGATGAGCCAAGTAAAGCCCTTCTAAAACGGACTATCCTGCCGATCCTTGACTTCGGCGATGTAATTTGCAAAATAACCTCAAACTCTACTCAGCAAATTGGATGAAGTCTATCACAGTGCCATCTGTTTTGTCACCAAAGCCCCATACACTACCCGCCACTGCGACCTGTATGCTGTCGTTGGCTGGCTCTCGCTTCATATTCGTCGCCAATCCCGCTGGCTCCAGGTCCATCTATAGGTCTTTGCTAGGTAAATCCCCGCCTTATCTCAGCTCACTGGTCACCATAGCAGCACCCACTCATAGTACGCACTCCAGCAGCTATATCTCACTGGTCTCCCCCAAAGCCAATTCCTCCTTTGGCCGCCTTCCGTTCCAGTTCTCTGCTGCCAATGACTGGAACGAATTGTAAAAATCACTGAAGCTGGACACCCATACCCTCACTAACGTTAAGCACCAGCTGTCAGAGCAGCTCACAGATCACTGCACCTGTACATAACCCATCTGTAAATAGCCCATCCAACTTCCTCATCCCCATACTGTTATTTATTATTTATTTTTTTTTTTGCTCCTTTGTATCCCAGTATCTCTACTTGCACATTCATCTATCACTCCAGTGTTTAATTGCTAAATTGTATTCATTGCCTTACCCCCCTTATCCTACCACATTTACACACACTGTATATAGACTTTTTCTCTATTGTGTTATTGACTGTATGTTTGTTTACTCCATGTGTAACTCTGTGTTGTTGTTTGTGTCGCACTGCTTTGCTTTATCTTGGCCAGGTCGCAGTTGTAAATGAGAACTTGTTCTCGACTGGCCTACCTGGTGAAATAAATAAATACAAATATTTTCTACTCTTTCTCTGTAGACCCGTTGCCCTCCCCCGTCAGCATGCAGTTTCCCAAGGTGAGCCACAGCATGGTCAGGGTCAGCTGGGTTCCTGGAGTGGTTGATGTTCCCGGTCACAGAATCACCTGCAGCACCAACCATGGCAGTGATGTCAAACAGGTGCTCACCATTTAACTACTGTGGAATAAAACACACACTACTCAATAAATATGTTTTATTTATTATCCCGTACGGGCTCGGGAGAGACGAAGGTCGAAAGCCATGCGTCCTCCGAAACACAACCTAACCGAGCCGCACTGCTTCTTAACACAGCGTGCATCCAACCCGAAAGCCAGCCGCACCAATGTGTCGGAGGAAACACCGTGCACCTGGCGACCTGGTTAGCGTGCACTGCGCCCGGCCTGCCACAGGAGTCGCTAGTGCGCGATGAGACAAGGATATCCCTACTGGCCAAACCCTCCCTAACCCGGGCGACGCTTGGCCAATTGTGCGTCGCCCCACGGACCTCCCGGTCGCGGCTGGCTTCGACAGAGCCTGGGCTCGAACCCAGATTCTCTGGTGGCACAGCTAGCACTGCGATGCAGTGCCTTAGACCACTGCGCCACCCGGGAGGCAATATGTTTTATTATAAGATATTTCCTTGATTCATTAATTTAGTATCTCCTTCTTTCTGTCTGTCACTTTCCCGCTCGCCTCTCTTCTCTCCAGGTGGAGGTGACAGGTGTGAACTCGGTGCTGCTACAGAACCTGTCCTCTCTGTCTAGATACTTGGTGTCGGTGCAGTCACAGTATGAGCAGGGCCTGTCCTCACCGCTCACAGCCAACGTCACCACATGTAAGATCCTGAAACCAAGCACGTCACACACACACATTTCCACATCCATACATGACCTGTGCATATGACAGAGATTGTTGTTTCTCCCTCCCCTCTGCCCCTCTCTCTGTGTCTCTCTGTCAGTGAGGGTACCAGCCCCCTCTGATCTCCGAGTCACAAACTTCTCAGGAAGTGACATCACAGTTCGATGGGAGTCAGCCGCCGATGACGTTGTCTCCTACCTGATTAAATGGATCTCACTCAGTGGAGGGGACCTCAGACAGGTATGTGGAGGAACCTCGGCTTGTCTGTTAAATCTAGTAAGACGCACCAATATTTCATTGCCAATTCGACACTGTGTTGCATGTGTGTGTTTCAGTTGAGGGTGGATGGGGACAGCGAGGGGGCCATATTGGAGGGGGTGCAGGACGATAAGGAGTATCAGATTTCACTGTCTGCCCTCTACGCCGATGGAGCACAGAGTGAGGCAGTGGCTATACGATACAGCACCTGTGAGTTCAAAATTCACACATTGTCACAGATCTGGAGATGTTAATCGCATCAATATGTAACATTGGGATGTAGAGGTTGTAGTTCTCAGCTTAAAGAGCACGCGCTAATGTGTTCTAGTGTCAGGTGGCGGCCCTTCCAGTGTGTCCATCTCAGAGGAGACTGCAGTCAGTCTCCTGGTGAGCTGGGTTCCTCCCAACGCCCATGTACTTCAATACCATGTCTCCTACACCGCCCTGACGGGAGGAGAGACACAGGAGAGCACTGTGAGTACACACACACACACACACACACACAGGTCAGGTTAGGTTGGTTGTTACAGTGTTATGCCTCTGCAGGTGTTGGTTTCAGGCAGCGAGAGACGAACATTGCTGCAGACCCTGCTACCTGACACACGCTACAGCATCCTGGTCACTGCGGAGTACCGCAACCGAGAGGGAGGGAGCGCCTCCGCACAGGGCAAGACCAGTGAGTCACTTACACACCAACTGTCATTAATAGTCTATCACCTGTGAATGCATGGTCTCGCGTGCTCTAGTGTACGCAGACATCCCGTCAGTTGTCTCTCCATGTCTGTTCCTCCAGTCAGTCTGCGAGTGAGCAGTGTCAGTGTGATGAGGTCTGATCACTCCAGTATCTGCGTGTCTTGGAGGCCTGTTTCAGCAGTCAGCGGTTACCGCATTGCCATCCAGTCTTTCAAAGGTAACGAGACCTTTTCTAGCACATCACGAAGTGACACGGGTAGTCGGGGATCTTGGTTTTGGAGCTACCATCCATCGCTGTTTCTTACAAGGATATTGTGTGTGGCGTATGTTTTTCTCTATGTCCCTACTGTGTTTGGGAGTCCAGACAAGCAGACAAAGCAGGAGATAGTGGATGCATCAAGCAGCAGCTACTGTTTCACTGAGCTGGAGCCAGAGACTGTGTACCGCATCAGTGTGCACTCCCGCCTCGACACTGTAGAGGGAGCTGCCGTCTCCATTCTCCACCCCACAGGTCTGTATACCATCAGCATTGGGAAAGGGGGATACCTTTGTCAGTTGTACAACTGAATGCCTTCAACTGAAATGTGTCTTCCGCATTTAACCCAACCCCTCTGAATCAGAGCGGTGCGGGGGGCTGCCTTAATCGACATCCACGTCTTCGGCGCCCGGGGAACAGTGGGTTAACTGCCTTGCTCAGGGGCAGAACGACCGATGTTTACCTTGTCAGCTCGGGGTTTGATTGTAGATGTAAACAGACCACTGGGGTACAATCCTCTTGGTGGGAAACACTCTCAATGTAACATTACATATTCATGAAAGTAGAACGAGATAGAAGTATTGAGCATTTGGATTTTGATCCCGACAGCATCGTCCCCAGCCAGAATCCCCATTCATCCCAGACTGCACCCAATTCGCAATGAAGGTACTTCTTTATATTATAGTTAATTGTACAGAACAGAGCTATATTGACAGTGCTGTGACATACCTTTGTTTGTGATTAAACACTGCCCTCTTGTGTTACAGTTTGCCCTGAGGTGACTATCAGAAACAGCATTGTAAAAGGTAAGGAAATTATGTTTGTAAAGTAAAGAGCTTTTGTCATATGCACATGGGTGTGTGAGAGTCTGTGTGTGTTTCTGCACCAGGGTTCGATATGATGGAGGCTTTTGGTCTGACCCAGAGGGCTTACTCATCTGTGGAGGGGGTGGCTGCTGAGCCTTTTGTCTTCAATACTCTACACACCTATACTGTGTACAGAGACATCCAACTGACTCAGAGCACAGGGTGAGACATTTACACAGGCACACACACACACACACACACACACACACACACACACACACACACACACACACACACACACACACACACACACACACACACACACACACACACACACACACACACACACACACACACACACACACACAGGTCACTTATCTCTATATTGTCCCATCCACAGATTCATCCACCCAGCAGGCTTTTCTCCAGAGCACACCATCAGTATAGCTTTCCGTCTGCTACAGGACACCCCCAGGGAGCCCTTTGCCCTCTGGCAACTCACCGACAACGACTTCCAGCCCAAGATGGGCGTGGTGCTGGACCGTGAGTCTGAGGAGAGGGATGGGGTTGAGGACTGCCATTTTGAGGGATTTGTAGTTTTTACTGTTTGTTGTGCTCAGGGATCTCACTAAATTTGCTTCAGTCATCCTGAGTGACTTACAATTAGTGCATTCATCTTAAGATTGCTAGGTGTGACAACAATACATCACAGTACATTTTCACTCAAGAAAGTATTTATTAGCAAAATAGTGCCAGCAGGAAAATCCCTTTTTGTGTGTGTGTGTGTGTGGGGGGGTGTTAGGGGCACTGAGTTATTTCTGACACTCTTCAAAGGGGTAGGGACTCTGCGGTCTGACTTTAGGGGGAAGATTGTTTACTCATCATACGGTGGATCATTTCCCCAAAAAACTGTTTTTCATCTCCCCTCCCTTCTCTCTCTCTCTCCTTTCTCTCTCTGTGCCCCCCAGCTGTGAGCAAACTGTTGCTGTACTTCAGTCTGGATTACAGAGGGGAGGTTCAGGAGCTCACCTTCGACCAGCCACAGGTCCACAGGCTGTTCTACGGAAGCTTCCACAAGGTGAACGAGAGAGAAAATATTTGATAAATAGAAGGAAGAAAGGGGGAGAGAACAAGGACGAGGGGCAGTTCAACATCAAGACAATGCTGTTTTAGATGGTGATTAGAGAACGTGACCATGGATATAGAACTCTAATATATTGTCTATGGTTGTGACATACAGCACGAGTCGCTCTAACACACCCTCCTGTCCTGTGATTGGCAGATCCACCTGTCTATCAGCCAGGTGAGCGTATCCCTGTCTGTGGACTGCCAGCATGTGGGTGAGAGGCCCGCACGGCCACTGGGGACTCTGCCCACCGACGGTTTTGAGACACTGGGCAAACTGATGAAGACCCGTGGACCACACAGCGGCTCTGCCCCGGTAGGTTGGAACAGAACTGTTACTTTGACCCACACATAACATAAACTGTAGTAACCAGACTCTTTGTTTTTTTTTCCTCCTCCAGTTCCAGCTACAGTCCTTTGAGATTGTGTGCAACACCACCTGGGCATTAGAGGACACCTGCTGTGATTTGCCAGGCCTGGTTAGTGACACACAGTAACTCTATTAAAGGTCATGGGGAAATGAATACATACCGACGTCTAGAGGAATATGGAGTTAATGAATGTATTAGAAGCGGAGTGCATGAATGTATCTGGCGTCCTGCCCTGAATATCACTGTAACTTCATTGACTTGTAATGCTGCCTGTGTGACTATCTCAGAGGGATGAGGAGAGCTGCCCCGCCCCTGCCTATGCCTGCACCTGTACCTCCGACATACCTGGAGCTCCTGGGGTCATGGGTCCTCCTGTGAGTCACAGTGTTACGTTATGATTTAAAGCAGAATAAATTGATTCAATTAACTATAATGTAGTTGTGAAGTGATTAGCAATTGCAATAATTTCATGACTGATCCTAAGATCATTATGCAACAATCCTTGTCCCTGTTTTTTTGTTTTGTTTTAGGGCAAACCGGGTCCTCGTGGAGAAAAGGGTGAAAAGGGAGAGGAGGGCCAAAAGGTCAGAGGTCTTGACACTTGTGAAGCCGATACAGAAGCGCCTGAACAGTTCACTATACACAGCTGAACTCCATCTGTATTGCACCATAGCCTATTTTCACATGTACTGTACATCATCATGTTTGTCAGAATGTGATGGTGACAGATTTTCCTATATTTTAACCTCTATTCACCACTCCTGTTTTTCTCAGGGTGAGATAGGCCCTTCAGGGAAAATGGGGTCAGAAGGCGTTCTTGGGCCCCTGGGAAATCGTGGCCCTCGGGGATTGACAGTTCAGGGCAAAGTGGTGGGTCGATTGTAAATGATTATTTTAGAGCATCCTTATTGCTCTCCATGTTTAGAAAGTGCTACATTGATTTTTAAATGCATCTATCATGTTTGCCCTTTTTGTATTGGAAACATATGTTATTGTGATCAATTGTGCAATGTCAGCATATTGCAGATCTGTGCCGTGTTATTATGTGATTACAACAACATGTATCACTTTTGACCTCTGTGTCCGTTCCGTCTCTACAGGGACCTCCAGGGGCTCGGGGTGTGAAGGGGGAGGTGGGAAAGCCAGGTGGACAGGTGAGTCTGATTTACAACATTTCAACAACAAATGAAACAGAACAGGATATTATTTTGATTTGACCTGGCTTCCAACATTTGATCCACTGTGCTATAGTTTACATTATATTTTTCTTCTTTGATCCCTCCACTTTCCTTCCTTCTCCTTCCCTTCCCTATCATCTCCTCCCCTCCTCCATCCGCATCCCTGTGTTTCTCTAGGGTTTCCCAGGTCCTCCTGGACCCAAAGGGAACGAAGGAGCCCCAGGCCCCAAGGTGAGCTCAATCTCCACCCTTATTCAAACACGTTCCACAAAGCCACAAGCTCAAGACTCCAAGTGTTTGTATTATTAGTTATGTGTATCAGTCTGAAGCCAGCTCTGACCCTGACCTTTGCCTCCCCGGTGTTTTTCAGGGCATCAGAGGAGTTGAGGGGAACATGGGCGGACCAGGGATTACTGGACCTAGGGTAAGAGTGGGGTGAATGTCAAGCGGAGACAGACTTGTCATTGCTTTTCTAGTGATCTCTCTCTATTGCTCCTCCCCTAATCCACCCATCTGTGTTGTCAGGGTTTCCAGGGTATGCCAGGACACCCAGGGGTTGTTGGAGAGAGGGGACCTTTAGGGGGGGTGGGGCCGACCGTAAGTACTGAGGCACAAACAGAGCTTCATACCCTGGGACTGTCGCATCCAATATACTGTTGAAATCGCCAACCACGCCATCACACAATTTCAGTATGCTCAATGTTAACTCATTCAGTGATGATCCATTGTCTGAGGTGAACCTAATTGTATTCGTAGCGATAATGGTTATCAACCAGTTCATCGTAGTTTCCTTTTCTATTAACAGGGTCTTCCTGGGAATAAAGGTGAAAGGGGAGAGAAGGTACATTTTTATCATGCAAGAAAATGTGTTTGTGCTCTCTTGGCCCATTGATTGACAGACATGCTCTGTGTTTTAGGGAGAGCCTCAGTCCATGGCAATGATCTTCCAGCTGGTCACACAGGCCTGTGAGCAACTGGTGCACAGTAAGTACTGCAATGCTGTACTTGTGTTAATGTAAGGTGATGTTTGAGGGAGTGCACATGGTTGTGTATCTGTGTAGACTTATTCACGATTGTTTTTCAGACGAGGTGCTGAAGCTGGATTTGTTCCTGAATGAGATGAGCCGCAAGCCTGTGCCCATTGAGGAGCCAGTGGGTCCCCCAGGAGAGCCTGGTATACCAGGGGGAAAGGGCCCACCAGGACAGAGGGGGAACCAGGGAAGACTGGGAACTAGTGGGGAACCAGGGAAGTCTGGATACCCAGGAGAGCAGGGTGAGGCCTTGGGTTTTACACGGTGGTGGTGGTGGTGGTGGTGGGTCAGACTTCTTACGTGATTAAATGTCTCTCATCAGTGGTTCCTTCTTTCCTTCAGGACGTAGAGGTGCCCCCGGGGAGAAAGGCAGCTTAGGGCCCAATGTCCAGGGACCACAGGGAATCAAAGGATTTGCAGGTACACTCATCAGCTCTATCTCTATGAGCAGAAAAATCAAGAAACGGTCATTGAAAAGTTTAATTGCTGCTCTCAACTTAGTGGTTTGGGTTTTTTGTGATTGTGCAGGTCTCCCAGGAGAGGCCAAGCTGGGCAGTCCCGGCCCTAGAGGAGAGGATGGCCAGACGGGACCTCCGGGCATCGCAGGAGCATTCGGGCAGGCAGGAGAGATCGGTCCCCCTGGTGTTTGTGATAGCAGTGGCTGTCATAGAGGTGCTCAGACACAAGCAGGTACAACAGCCATATCTAGGACCATTTACAGTAAATATTTCCATATTGAAGATATTACCATGCTATTTTACTGTTTTTGACGGTATGTCATTTTTCAGAGGACCCATATTTTGGATACCAGCCTTGAGCACACAGTGGAAGCTGAATTTTCTTGTGACATTGTGGTCCAGCTCCTGTCATCTCTTTCATTTTAAGTGGCCATAGAGCACTTGTGCCATTAGACCTGATGGACAGACTGGGACTGGAGCTGACGAAGCACCACAGTGGAGCAGGTTTGTTGCATTGGAGCTCGTCAGTGACTCAGAGACACATGGGCCACTATTAAGGGGAAAAGGAAGTTGACATGGTGCCTCTTCTTCACTTCTTCCTTCTCATGAAACACTAATATATCAAGTGTTTCCACTGCCATGAAAACTGATGAAAAGTACATTTTTAAGTATTTGAATAGGTCCTACCTGTTAATAAACTCGCTAACATATTGTAAAGGCCTATGTTTTAATGGAGGCTATGTAGTGGATATTTTGGTAGACAGTAGGCCTGTTATAGTTAACTGATGTATGTTACGACCTTCGCACTGAAAATGTTAAATCTGCTCCTTACTATGTCCATGTTTTTGTACTCATGCACTGTAACATATTACATGTTAAGCATAAATTCAAATATGGTTACTATCTGTAGCTTTTATTATATTTTTTTATACCTAAACTGCCTCAAAATGTTAATCCAAAGAGTTAATTTTGTATAAAAAAAAAAACTATTTTGTTTCAAACAAATTATATACTGTGAGAATGTCTTAATTATTTTATAGATATATAGATATACTGTATATGATAAATTGAATCTTGTTATTCTCATTATACACTAACATGCAGATTTCCTGTATTACATTTTGTATTTTGTCTCACAGGAAAGCCCTGTTTACAATTCCTGCTTCATGTGTGTAAACGGCCTTTGGCAGTTGAAATGTAGCCATGTGTTCTTGAAAACATTTGATGTGTTTTACTTTTTTTCTACTCCGAAGTGTGTGTGTGTGTGTGTGTGTGTGTGTGTGTGTGTGTGTGTGTGTGTGTGTGTGTGTGTGTGTGTGTGTGTGTGTGTGTGTGTGTGTGTGTGTGTGTGTGTGTGTGTGTGTGTGTGTGTGTGTGTGTGTGTGTGTGTGTGAGAGAGAGACCAGCATTAGACCAGATTCTACATAAATATGGTAGTCTAAATACTTAAACAGCAGGAAGACAATTGAGAGTAATAAAATCTTGACCTAAAAAACTAAACTTGCCTGAACTGTTTTTTTCTTCTTAATCCCTAAACAGTGGACCACTTGACTGTAATGAGATAATAAATGATTATATACTGCAAGACAATGGAAGATGGGCTACTGTTACTGGTGAATTGAATTGAATATTGGCATGATCTGTATTCTCCATTATAAACTGTGTGGTTCAAGTCCTGAATGCTGATTGGCTGACATACCACAGGTGTGACAAAACATTTATTTTTACTTCTGTTAATATGTTGGGAATCAGTTTGTATTAAGGCACCTCGGGGGGTTGTGGTATATGGCTATACCACGGCTAAGGGCTGTATTCAGGTACTCCGCAATGCATCTTTGAACAGGCATTAGCCGTGGTATATTTTCCATATACCACACACCCTAATGCCTTACTGCTTAAATATACCTTGTCAATTATATGTTATGCAAGAGCTCGGATGCAGAGTAGCCCACGTTTTACCAGCATGGAGAGGCCAGAGAAAGTCAGACTCGTAAATTGGGCCAAGGAACCGAAGTTGTTATTGGGTGAAGGCCATTCCGCAATACAGCAGATGAAGGCGCGGCATGAGCGTGGAGAACGGATAGAAGTGGTTATGGACAGCTAGGAACAATAAGAGCCAAGTGTAGAGGGAAGGTGAGGAAGAACGGCTCCAAGGTGGCCGACAAACCGTACCCTGCTGTCTCGGATGGAAGTTGAACCGTGACAAGAGTGGGGATGAATTATTTGCGGTGGCAGGTGTCGTGAAGACTGACCTCCAAGTCCGAGCCTCACCCAAATGTTCATGCAAAGTAGTGATGCGAGGGATGACTCAACCCGCAGTCACGGCAGGTTTAAGGTCAAGAAATATAGTGTGTGGATAAAGGGAGTATAGGTGGCGAGCAGGTTGAATAAAAATAAAATATTTTAAAAATCCCTGAATGTATAATTATTGTGCAATTATTATCTATAGCCTACACTGAGTTTTTCATTCATTATTTTGTTGCAATTGTGGTGGGGATCATGATCCTGAGTTCCTGGATTGCCCTGTAAGGGTGAAGGAGATTGAGATGGGGATCATGATCCTGAGTTCCTGGAGTGCCCTGAAAAGGGTGAAGGAGATTGAGATGGGGATCATGATCCTGAGTTCCTGGAGTGCCCTAAAAGGGTGTGAAGGGTGAAGGAGATTGAGATGGGGATCATGGTCCTGAGTTCCTGGAGTGCGGTGTAAGGGTGAAGGAGATTGAGATGGGGATCATGGTCCTGAGTTCCTGGAGTGCCCTGTAAGGGTGAAGGAGATTGAGATGGGGATCATGATCCTGAGTTCCTGGAGTGCCCTAAAAGGGTGAAGGAGATTGAGATGGGGATCATGATCCTGAGTTCCTGGAGTGCGGTGTAAGGGTGAAGGAGATTGAGATGGGGATCATGATCCTGAGTTCCTGGAGTGCCCTGTAAGGGTGAAGGAGATTGAGGTGGCAAAAGTTAGTGGTCAATCGAATCTCCTATGGGGAGGTGATTAAAATAATTGAGAAAATAAGTGATAGAGAATAGATATTAGTGGACACAACACAGCCTGCAGTAATTGTTTGCTTCCAGACAAAATATACCCTGTGTGTTAAAACGGATTTTGTTGCGTTCATTGCCACAGTTATAAACTGTACAGCAGAAGTCTCAAAGAAGTCGAAGAAACTGGACATTATTGTGGCTGTGGCAGAAATGATTTTGGGACTTCAGGATTTTAGATTAAGATTTACAAGGGGTACTGGCACCGGAAGAGCCGCCCTCCCGGGTTCCCCTTGAGCCTGTGTGGTGATCAGATCTGTAAAAAAAAAAATGTAACAAAAAAGCTTTTTGATTGAATTGATTTATACATTTTTGGGTCGTTTTTTGGTAGGTGTGGATGACTGGGGTGATACCTGCTGGGTGGAAACGTACGGTGGTGTTGACGTATGTAAAACCAGGTAAAGATCCCGGGCGGACAGTTATAGGCCTATCGCACTGACATCCAATGTGTAAGTTGATGGGAAAGATGACAGTGAGTAGGATGATGTATTTCTTGGAAGTTAGGGGTTTGTTGAGCGTAGCACAGAGTGGGTGGATGGATGCCATGGCATGGATGCCCTGGTGACAGTCAGTACAGAGATAGCCAAGGCCCTGACAATAAAATAGGGGATGACTGTTGTGTATTTTGACATTGACATTGAGAAGGCTTATGATAGCATGTGGAGGGAAGGGTTGTTGATCAAGCTGACTGCATTGGGGGACGTCTGTATAACTGGATCATAGACTTCTTGTGAGATCGAGTCATACGGGTGTTGGGTGGGTCAGAATTGTCAATGCTGTTAGAAGTGGACAATGGTACTCCCCAGGGAATTGTGGTTAGTCAGATGTTGTTCACCCTGCTGATAAATGACATATTAGAGGACGTGGGACAGGGAGTGGGTGTGGCCTTGTATGCTGATGATGGGGCTCTATGGAAGAGACGTGGGAATGTGAATATGTAATGAAGATGCAAGAAAGTGTGGGAGTTGTGGAAGATTGGACTCAAACATGAGGGTTTAGGATGTGTGTGTCCAAGTCCTGCTTTATGGTGTTTTCTAGGAGGAAGGTTAAAGATGTCAGGCTGAAAATATACAGTCAGAATATAGGTAGGGTGTCTGAGTGTAAGTATTTAGGTATGTGGTTTGATGAGAGGCTCCACGTGGAAGAGCCATGTTGAGTATATTGAAATGAAGTGCTGGAAGGTGCTGAACCTCATAAGGGCAGTGGCAGGATGTGATTGGTGGTCGGAAAGAGAAACACTGTTATATATGTACCAGACATGGATTTTGATTTGATTGAACCTTTATTTAACTAGGCAAATCAGTTATGAACAAATTCTTATTTACAATGACGGCCTACCAAAAGACAGAAGGCCTCCCGCGGGGACGGAGGCTGGGATTAAAAATAAAAATATATGAATATAGGACAAAACACACATCACGACAAGAGAGACAACACAACACTACATGAAGAGAGACCTAAGATGACAGCATAGCAAGGCAGCAACACAACATGACAACAACATGGTAGCAGCACAAAACATGGTACAAATATTATTGGGCAACAGCACAAAGGGCAAAAAGGTAGAGACAACACCACGCAAAGCAGCCACAACTGTCAGTAAGAGTGTCCATGATTGAGTCTGAATGAAGAGATTGAGATGAAACTGTTCCGTTTGAGTGTTTGTTGCTGCTCGTTCCAGGCGCCAGCTGCAGCGAACTGAAAAGAGGAGCAACCCAGGGATGTGATTAGGTCATCTTTGGATTATGTTTGCTTTGTGTAAGGGTCGGCAGCCAAAACGGTACTACGGTGCATGGAAAGGGCCCTGAGATTGTGCGTGTAGTGCCTTCAGGACAACACCTGTTGAGGCATTGCAGGTGGATAGTGGGGAACCGCCACTGAGGATAAAGTGGGACAAACATTAGCGTACTGGGCGAGGTTGAAAGGGAGTTCAGAAGGACATCCTGTTGTCACGTCAACTGGGGAAAACTTCCTATGTTTTGGCCTTTCTAGGGAGTTTTTCCTAGCCACCGTGCTTCTACACCTGCATTGCTTGCTGTTTGGGGTTTTAGGCTGGGTTTCTGTACAGCACTTTGAGATATCAGCTGATGTACGAAGGGCTATATAAATAAATTTGATTTGATGAAACAGGTCTGTGTGATGAGTGTTTAGTGGAGGAAACGGTTGATATTTTGTGAATTGTATGATGTAGATGGGAAGAGATTGTGTGAAAGGGTTAGAGAGGCTGGACGGGTTTGGGGTTTGGGTGGCGTAGTTGGGAGAAGGAAGTGGTGTCTTGGGCTCTATTTCACTTTGTTAGAGGAACATGACTAATGAAGATCATTTAATGTAGTTATTAGTCTGTGACTGGCCTCACACTCCAGTACAGTAGGTAGTGATGTATGCACATTGAACGTTGGATGCGATCCGCCAACCCAATGCCAAAGAAGAAGAAATCCCGTACAGTCAAATATATTTATAACTATTGTATGTGGCGCCACCTAGTGGTATGTATATTATTAGGAACCAAATAGTGAAGAATTTGTTGCACGGGTAAATATTTTACAACGCACCCGCATCCGGCTCAACAACATTCCAACCAACATGGCAAGCCGAAAAGGTTCACAGCAAAGCCGGGGAGATGGTGATAAATACTCGGTGTTGTTGCCCACTTACAATGAACGAGAGAATCTACCGCTTATTGTGTGGCTATTGGTAAAATACTTCGGTGAAAGGTAGATCATTTCAGATTGTGTTGTCCGGAGTGTGTGACAAGATGTCAGTGATAAACTGTCACTAAAATCAGATTTGCCAAGAGGGGACAGCCCTCATTGCGATCGTCAATGGCTTACTTTTGCTATCTGTTGCGGGTGGGTATAATTTGTGGAACGTTCCAACAGGAATCTGTTCCTAAAACGTCTAAAGTATAAGGTTATCAACAAACAACGCATCCAAAGTAGCATGATCAATTCACCTAGCTAACTAGGTGCCGAATAGGCATCATTTTACCACGGAGTTTATTCTTAATGTTTGCCCATAGGCTAAAAGTGAGAACAGACATTTTACGGGAATAAACGTGGTGAGTGAAACATTCCCTACCCGGTATCTTATTCTGCTGCTATACAACTTTGTATTTACTACGTTTTTGGAACAGATTCCTGTTGGAACGCATCACAAATTATACCCACCCATCTGTTGCTGTGATTACCAGTCGCTCATTGATTATTTCAGCTAATGACATACCCTCTGTGTGTGTGTGTGTGTGTGTGTGTGTGTGTGTGTGTGTGTGTGTGTGTGTGTGTGTGTGTGTGTGTGTGTGTGTGTGTGTGTGTGTGTGTGTGTGTGTGTGTGTGTGTGTGTGTGTGTGTGTGTATGGAATATGATTTATATAAATACCTCTATGAGCTTATTTCAGCTGTTTTACCTCTGCGGTCTTCATAACAACAAAAGGCAGTTGTGGATGAGCCAAGCAATGATGTAAACATGCAACATTGTACTCCATAGACATCAAAGACTGCAATAACATTTTGCAGATTGTACCTTTATAAGAATATAGCATATAACTCACATTTGAACAGATATTGCATATTTGAAAGACTGACTGAAATTCAAGCTGTAACTGGAACTATGATTAGAGCTCTTTGTAAAGTCCCTGTTTTCATCAAATGTCAGATTAGCATTTGTTGTGTGATGGTTTGAAACGCCTTTTTACTTATTCACAGTGGATACGAGTACGAGATTATTGTCATTGATGATGGAAGTCCAGATGGGACACTTGAGGTGGCAGAACAACTGCAGAAGATATACGGAGAGGACAAGATAGTAAGTGAATTTAATAGATTAGTTGTTATTTTTGTATATACTTTAACATTCACGTACCTGCTGGCAAAGCAAGACACTCATTCACTCTCTGCTCTTTGCGGTTATTTTTCAGCTCCTTCGACCAAGAGCAAAGAAACTAGGGTTAGGTAAGTGTCACATACTCATTCATCAGAGTCATCAGAGTGAACACATCAGAGTGAACACATCAGAGTGAACACATCAGAGTGAACACATCAGAGTGAACACATCAGAGTGAACACATCAGAACACAGTGTTATTGAACACATCAGAGTGAACACAGTGTTATTGAACACATCAGAGTGAACACATCAGAGTGAACACATCAGAGTGAACACATCAGAGTGAACACATCAGAGTGAACACAGTGTTATTGAACACTATCTCAGGTACACATGTCAGGTAATGTCCTTTTAATTCTGCATTCAGGAACAGCCTACATCCATGGCATTAAACATGCCAGAGGGAACTATGTCTTCATAATGGATGCAGACCTCTCCCATCATGTGAGTGGATCTCCTGTATCTCTGGACAATACAGTGTCAGAGAAGCAGGTTGGGATAATGGCACCGGACCCTGTACATACAATAATAACCATTTTAAAATGTTTCCAAGAACATACTATTTTCTAGTCCCTTTTTTTTCTAATCAAGAGGTTACTTGTGGTGTTACATTGCTTGGTTGGATATTTGTATCAAAATGCTTCATTGCCAGGATAATCTTTTATGAAATCCTTTGAATGCATACATTCTAAAATACATACAATTATCTTTCCTTGCAGCCTAAATTTATTCCAGAATTCATAAAGTAAGTAATCTATTTTAATTCATCGCAAAATGTGAATGTGTATATTTTGGGGGGAAATGTAAAATTCAGAATATAGTATAGCAATCTACATCTCTACCATGTGATCATCTGTTACCAAGTATCTGATGTGAATGTGTTTGTCTCCAAGGAAACAGAGGGAAGGGGGTATGACCTTGTGTCAGGCACCCGATACAGAGGAGATGGGGGCGTGTACGGATGGGACCTGCGCAGGAAACTCATCAGGTGACTGCAGGGGCACTCTCGTCTGCTACATCTACACTACCATTCAAAAGTTTGGGGTCACTTAGAAATGTCCTTGTTTTTGAAAGAAAATAAACATTTTTGTCCATTATGTTGTAAATTACTATTGTAGCTGGAAATGGCAGATTTTTTTATGGGTGAATGGAATATCTACATAGGCGTACAGAGGCCCATAAATCAGCACAACAGTTTTCAGCTGTGCAAACATAATTGTAAAATGGTTTTCTAAAGATAAATTAGCCTTTTAAAATTATAAACTTGGATTAGCTAACACAACATGCCATTGGAACACAGGAGTGATGGTTGCTGATAATGGGCCTCTGTACGCCTATGTAGATATTCCATTCAGCCGTTTCCAGCTATAACATTAACAATGTCTGCACTGTATTTCTGATCAATTTGATGTTATTTTAATGGAATTTATTTATTTATTTATTTCAAAAACAAGGACATTTCTAATTTACCCCAAACTTTTGAATGGTAGTGTAGGTTGTTGGCCGTCATTTATTCAGCTTATACAGAAGGCAAGTATTAAACTCTCGTCTGTGTGTGTCCCTCCCTCTCTAACAGTCGGGGAGCGAACTATGTCACACAGGTGCTGCTGAGACCTGGGGCATCAGACCTGACTGGCAGCTTCAGGTAAGGAGCTAAATGTAAATAGGTGTGAAGAACAGCAGGCACAGCAATCACACCTACAGTTGAAGTCGGAAGTTTACATACACTTAGGTTGAAGTCATTAAAACTTGTTTTTCAACCACTCCACAAATATTTTATGGCTAGCACGGGGTGGCAGCATCATGGTGTGGGGGTACTTTGCTGCAGGAGGGACTGGTGCACTTCACAAAATAGATGGCATCATGAGGAGGGATTATGTTGATATATATATATATATATATATATATAGAAGCAACATCTCAAGACATCAGTCAGGACGTTTAAGCTTGGTCGCAAATGGGTCTTCCAAATAGACAATGACCCCAAGCATACTTCCAAAGTATTGGCAAAATGGCTTAAGGGAAATAAAGTCAAGGTATCGGAGTGTCCATTGCAAAGCCCTGACCTCAATCATATAGAAAATTTGTGGGCAGAACTGAAAAAGCGTGTGCGAGCAAGGAGGCCTACAAACCTGACTCCATTACACCAGCAATGTCAGAAGGAATGGGCCAAAATTCACTCAACTTATTGTGGGATGCCTGTGGAAGGCTACCCGAAATGTTTGACCCAAGTTAAACAATTTAAAGGCAATGCTACCAAATACTAAATGAGTGTATGTAAACTTCTGACCCTCTGGGAATGTGATAAATAATTATCTCTAATATTATTCTGACATTTCACATTCTTAAAATCAAGTGGTGATCCTGACTGACCTAAGACAGGGAATTTTTACTGGGATTAAATGTCAGAAATTGTGAAACTGAGTTTAAATGTATTTGGCTAAGGTGTATGTAAACTTCCGACTTCAACTGTACTTACATACTGGTACATCTTCCTTTATCTTCCTTAGTGTGCCAGTGTGTGTTATCTCACTGTTTTGTTTTTTATGCATGGTGATCTCAGGCTTTACAAGAAGGAGGTACTGGAGAGACTGGTGGAGAGGTGTGTGTCCAAAGGCTACGTCTTTCAGATGGAGATGATTGTCCGTGCTAGACAGCTGAACTACACCATTGGAGAGGTGAGGCCTTTTTTGGGGGGGGGGGGGGGGGGTTGTGTCATTTTGTTTAGTTTCTTAATCATGAGATGTTTTATTTGTTTTTACCGTCGAGGACCACATTTGGACACAGTGTTTTAATTAATACTTTTAAATGCTATCCTCTGGGAATACATCTGTTGTATATGTTTTCACCCAAATAAATTAAGTTATGTTAATCATGTCAATAGGTTGTATGTAGCTTAGTTAAAGAGAGTTTTATCTACTTTCCCACAGCCAGATTAACTTGTGAATACCATTTTGATGTTTCTGCGTGCAGTTTGAAGGAAGTTGCTATCTTGTGTACAATTGCTAACTAGTGTTAGCGCAATGACTGGGAGTATATGGGTACACTACCCCTTAACTTTCTTCATACTGGAGGCAGATACATACAAATGGTATCCTGAAGTTCATCTGACTCTTCATTGCCAAAATCCAATCTATCCCTTTAACTATAGTTTTCCTTCTTCCAAACAGGTTCCAATTTCGTTTGTGGATCGTGTTTATGGGGAGTCTAAACTGGGAGGAAATGAAATAGTGTCGTTCCTGAAAGGACTACTTACTCTCTTCGCGACAACATGATTTATGATGCTCTAGGTTTGGACTCAGCACTGCTTTTTAGTTTTTCAGTCATGGCCTTCAATGCAGTAATGAACCTACATCAAAATCAGTAGCGTAGGACGCACCCCCACAGCACACGCGAGGCTGGGGCCCCCAAGCTTTACGGAGCATCAAACAAACTTCAATTTTGGTTGGGGAAGATAGCAAGTGAACACTTCATAAGCCATGGCAAAATGTTTAGGATTACAGGAAATTTGCTTTAAAACTGGGGGGGGCTAAACTCTATGTCACTGATAAAAATGAGAAGGGGAAATGGACAGACTATGCTCCTTTCTATGAGTAGTTGATTATTGACAAGTCAAAGCACAGAAAGTAATACATTAAAATATTAATTCTTCACTGCCTCTGCTTTAGATGGATCTCCAATCATACATAAAGATGTTGAAGCATCAAGCTTCTTCCTATGTATTATTGTAGATTGATTAACTCCTTTCTGTTCATTACTTTCATATTTTGGTGGGATTACACTACCAGTCAAAAGTTTTAGAAAACCTACTGATTCAAGGGTTTTTCTACATTTCCTATATTTTTCTCTCAACCAGCTTAACTAGGAATGCTTTTCCAACAGCCTTTAAGGAGTTCCCACATATGCTGTGCACTTGTTGGCTGCTTTTCCTTCATTCTGTGGTCCAACTGATCCCAAACCATCTTAATTTGGTTGAGGTCGGGTGATTGTGTATGCCAGATCATCTGATGCAGCATTCCTTCTTGGTCAAATAGTCCTTACACAGTCTGGAAGTGTGTTGGGTCATTGTCCTGTTGAAAAACAAATGATAGTCCCATTAAGCGCAAGATTGGATGGCATATCGCTGCAGAATGCTGTGGTAGCCATTCTGGTTAAGTGTGCCTTGAATTCTAAATTAATCACTGACAGTGACACCTGCAAAGCACCCCCACACCATCCCACCTCCTCCATGCTTCACGGTGGGAACCACACATGCGGAGGTCATCCATTCACACACTCTGCGTATCACAAAAACAAGGCGGTTGGAACCAAAAATCTCTGGTGGACTTTTACCAAATAGGGCTTTCTTCTGTATACCAACCCTACCTTGTCACAACACAACTGATTGTCTCAAACGCATTAAGAAGGAAAGAAATTCCACAAATTAACGTTTAACAAGGCACACCTGTCAATTGAAATTTATTCCAGGTGACTACCTCATGAAGCTGGTTGAGAGAATGCCAAGCCTGTACAAAGCTGTCATCAAGGCAAATGGTGGCTACTTTGAAGAATCTCAAATATAAAATATATTTGGATTTGTTTTACACTTCTTTGGTTACTACATGATTCCATATGTTATTTCATACTTTTGATGTATTTGCTATTATTCTACAATGTAAATCAAATGAAAATAGTAAAAATAAAGAATAACCCTTGAATGAGTAGGTGTGTCCAAACTTTTGACTGGTACTGTATATATTTAAGCATAAAATAATAATCACCGAAGTAGTGCACTGACCCTTTACTAGTCCTTTATTAGCAGACCGAGATAGCCATCTGTGGCACAGTTGACAAATAAATCTTAGCACCTCCCTGGAAAAATATAACACCAGCCCCACCCCCAAACTACTTCCTATGATCAAAAGGTATGAATACTTTCTGAAGTCAATGTAATTCCACTTTGATATTATGGGGTATTGTGTGTAGGCCAGTGTCACAAAATCTCAATTTAATTCATTGTAAATTCAGGCTGTAACACAACAAAGTGTGGGGGAAAGTAAAGGGGTGTGAACTTTCTGAAGCTAATGTATATAACTACAGCTGATAGACCCGAATGGACCCGACCACGGCTAGAGCAGTGATCACCAACCGATCTCCATGGAATTCCTATTCAATCACAAAACATTTCTTTAAAAACCCCAACGATAAAGCCTTGGTTCCTATATATATTTTTTTTGTTGCACTGTTGGTAGTCTTGATTCAGCAGCCCAAGTGCCAGGAAGGCAAAGTGTTCCCATTTTGAACCATTTCATGTGTCTGAAGGTAGAACTTCGCCTACCCAGCAAAGAGCAAATCAAGTGCAGTAATAGGCCTACCACTGGCCACATCACATAGCTCAGATCACTGTATCTACACAGTTTGCTCCATAGACTGTAAAATGAAGCCTCGAATGCACAGCAAAGTTGATGTGAGATTTCAAAGCTTTTAAAACAATGACTAGAGAGAGAGACTGGACAAATACAGCGAAGGGACAGTGTCGGTGATTCGGGTGAGAGGCAGCCTCACCACTGCTCCCTCCCTTCCCTCAGACTGACCATCAGATGCAGGCAATCAGTCCAGAAATATAATTGCAAAATGGTCTGAAAAGAACAACATTGGAAGGGCAATTTTAAGCTTAGCCAATATGCATTGATTATGTATTGGGCCTATAGCCTACTGCACAAACCTCATTGCTACTTGACTGTTTTTAATTGGTTAATATTGCATAGGCTTACGTTTGTACGTTTGTAAAACAAATCTGAACGGTAGGTCTCGACTTGCATTTTGACTCGAGGTGGTCTAGCTTTGGATAAAAGCTTGATTTAGAAAAGTTCGGTGACTTCTGTCTTGTAGCATTTTTATTTTACGCTAATCAGGTGAATTTATTGACATATTGAAGGCCAAGCCAGCATATAAAGACCTATTCATTAACCAGAAGAGCAACTTGGCTGATAATTTTTTTTTGTCACTCGGGTCCAATTTCTATTTATTTTACCTTTATTAAACTAGACAAGTCAGTTAAGAACAAATTCTTATTTTCAATGACATCCCAGTGGGTTAATTGCCTTGTTCAGGGACAGAACAACAGATTTGGACCTTGTCAGCTTGGGGATTCAATCTTGCAACCTTTTGGTTACTAGTCCAATGCTCTAACCACTGGGCTACGTGCTGCCCCAATGGGTCTGATCTAGACCCAGACCCGTTTGGGTACGGATCTAGGTCCCCCTTTTAAATAATGATCGGGTCCGTCCGGGTCTGATTGTCCTCAGGTCCGTTCGGGTCCGAGAATACCTCTACTTGGAAGACAAGCCATGAACAGCAAAAAGCTGAGAGACCTCCAAGGAGGCCATGTTATACTATCACCCATCAATTGAAATCCAGTATTCACATGATGAGGTCTCCATCCACCCCCACCCCAATCTCTCCAAGGGGCCCATGCTTAAATGGACAGAACAATATGCTCTCAGGCTTGGTAGCTGCCCAATCTCTGAGGAAAGTAGTCCCGGTGAGTTAAGTGCCAGCATAGAACAGCGCCACCTACTGTTCTCATAGCTCTCTGACATTGGGCAAATGCAAAGGCACTGTGTTGGTACTGAGGCACTGTATACATCCGACCCTCTGCAGGGGAGGGCGCCCGTTGTAGCTAGTCCTAACGCATGCGTTCACGCTCAACTAGAGGGTGCCTCCTGTTGGTTCAATCTGGTAATTGCAGATCGAGCTTGTTTACCCCAATCCCCCAGGCATAGAATTTGACAGACGTTGAAGACCGACCGAGGCCAAAATCTGAGGCCTGTCTTGCACGGTAAGAGGTTAGACTTGTTTACCACACAGTAAATTAGTTTTATAAGTCTCGACTCATTTTGATATCACAATTAGCTTTTTATGCTAATCAAACATATGTCACTTCCGCCCTTTCAATTGCGCCATTTTGGATAGGGCAGTTTATAGTCTAGGATGGGTGTATTGTCTTTATAGGGAAGAGATGGGTATGCATTATTATCAGTAAACAGTCATAGAGTTTACACAGTTTTGGATTAGGTGTAACTACGTCGTAATATTTAAAACAGCGATACTTTATTTTTTCCTGCAATGGGCATTTTCGATGTTTATCTAGCTAAATGAGTTCCAGCGGCACTTCATCCCCGGCATCCGAGAAGGATACTCTGTGTTGGATAGTGAGAGGAGTCGAGCTCCCTCGCGGTGTGGTGTGACCGCTTGGAGAGTAGACGGCAAGGCGGTTATTCCCGGCTGCTTATTTGGAGGAGTAGAAGGGAACGTGAGAGTGCCCAACGATTTGTCTCACCGTTTCTCGTAATTGAAATCATTTACGCCAACGGGACCACCGTATTTCAAACCAGGTAAACTCGTCACACTCCGCTTTTCATACAACCTCGCTAGCTAGGAGGGTTAACTACGATGATGCGTTGCCGCTATTCGTTCCTAGCTAAGGTCGGCGAACAATGTAGACTTAAGCTTTATGTATTGATGATAAAAAATTAAACAATATTACGTGGAGTGTTATGATACCGTATATCTTAAGTTGTCGGTGACATTGTACCACTTTTGGCCAGCTAAACTTGGGCACTGAGTAGCGCTCAATATCAGCACCTACTGAAGAGGTGCGGGGCTCCTTTCTAGTACTCTTGTAGCAGCTGCTAGCTCGCTGTGTTTTACTTGCGCTTCCCTTTGTGGTGGGTGACTCGCGACTGCGAGGAAGCAATCAGCTATCGTTCGTCAGACGTTATTAAGGTGTAGAAAGAACCATGAGGTATGATTCACGTAGTAGCTAATCGTGTAAGAAATATTTTTATCCTCTTTCATTGGTCGAACAGATGGCCATATACGATATTCATCATTGACTTCAATCAAAGGCATCATTTTGGCCAAATTGAAGGAGGGAGACGATAGCTCGTAACCTCCTCTAACGTCACTCTCCTAGTTAATAGACACATTTGACCTTTATCAAATGTAATGGTATTTTTCCCCCATTATTTAAAATATAACTGAACCGGGGTGTTATAATCTAGCTGGCAGCAAACTGGTACGTTAGTCAGACTCATTCAGCAACTTGCCTACAGCGTGTGTGTATAGGTGACAAGGAGTTGTGATCTGCAGGTCGCACATTTGATTTTGAATGTTGTAACACAAGTGACGTCAGATGGCTAAGTAAACTCACCTCACGTTATTCACCTCACAATTATAATGGCTATCTGATATAATGTTGCTAGCAACTTATATAAGGTGTCAACATATTCTTCGAGGTTGGTTTTATACTGGTACTCTATTGATTTAACCATATGTTCCAATGGTCCCTGTGTGGGGGCCATCAGGAGAAACAATGTGGTGATCCTGATTTAACCTTTTGGTCATATAGATAGATAGGTGTTCCACTTAAATGCCAAGTCTCTTCCTTTTGGTGTGTGTGTATGGTCATCGGTGGCAGTTTGCTAAAAGAGGGTATGACTGATACAATCAACTTTTAATTTTGTAAACAATGTGAGTTTGGAGGATCTTATGGTGACCAGAGGGAATGTCGTCATTGTTACTTTGAGGACAGAACACACTTATAGATTTTTTTTGTTACATGAGTCTATATTTTACCCATTAGGCCAACTCCTTTTGTCCTCTTCCTCTCCTCCTCTTCCTCTTGCCTCAGCTGTAGAGTGGCTATTCTCTGCCAGCTACCCACCCAGCCCCCACTCCCCTCCCCCCAAAATACACTGCAGACATATTGTAAATGTTGGGCTCTGCTGCTGACTCAATAGGAGGCGCCATTCCGTGATTGCAGAGAGGCTGCAAAAAGGGGGCAGGCAGAGCAATGGAAGCCTTACATAATGGAGGCAGAGCTGTCCTCTAGCGCCATCTACAAGCGATGGGAGTAAGCCCAGCCAGCAAGGGAGACGGGCAGCCAGACGACATTCAGCTCAGCAGCACTGTACCATAGTTGCATCTTCTGGAACATACAACTAGAGCTATGACATCACTGGATAGGGGAAGAGTGTTTGGTCTCATGCTGCTTGTCACTAAAGTTTCTTGTCCTATCTGACCTTTGACCTGAGTAGAGCATCCATTCTGCAGTGTTTTGATTGTTTAGCGTTGACTGGAATATATAATAAACCAATCAGTCCAGACAGACATAAAGACTGTGGTAGGGACATTATGGATAGACATGAGAAATGCTGCTGTGGAAAACTATTGATGGTTTTATGACGAAAGGTGACTGACAGACAGCTGGTTCTTTTGTGGCGTCCCCCCCCCCCATAGGTGCACTAGTCACTCCAATGATTATGTTAATGTAACTCTAGTGTAATTCTTTGGGATGTGTGTTTTGGTCACCCAGGATAACACAAAGGTTTTTGTGTTGGGTCTGTGGAACTTGTGCCTCTTTACAACAATGCTTAGTACATATGTTGACCTACCTGACCTCACCTATTAGTCACACCTGTGTCCCTCCCTTCTCCAAGTGGCCAGCATGTTCCAGCTCCCGGTCAACAACCTGGGCAGCTTACGGAAAGCCAGAAGAAATGTCAAGCGGGTTCTGGGAGACATCGGGCTGGAGTTTTGTAAAGACCATATTGAGGTGAGCAGCACATGGAGTTCTACTGTTCTATTATCTGTGAATGAGAATCATGCCTTTGACCACACTGGTTTTTCAAACATGAAGAAATAATAGCTCATTCATGAATAGCTCATTAAACAATCAGTCATTGTTTCAGCCATCAAAGCAGGAGTTGTCAAATTTCTCATGTTTATGATGTCTGTCACTTTGTCAGTTTGAAGTTATATTAAGCCCAGTCCACAACCATAATAACATTCCCAAAGGTTGTGGCCTTTAAAACCCCTCCTAGCAAATCACCTCGATCTGACTTGATTTTTATTGATGTATATATTAATTGTGATTGTCATTCTCTCCCCTTAGGACTACAAAGACTATGTCCCTAATGAGTTCTACATCAAGCACACCACCTGGGATGATGTGTGTGTGTGGGATCCTTCACTGACCAAAGCCCAGGTGAGTGACTCACTGGAACCCACTGTTCATTGTATTGTTATTGTGTCTGCTTATTTTCAATAAACAATGTATTTACATTTGATAAACATCAACAGCTGACTCGCCGCTGTCGTCTTCTTTTCCATTTGTTTCCCAGGAGTACAGATCAAAGCCTTTCTGTTGTTCTGGCTGCCCCTTCTCCTCCAAGTTCTTCTCAGCGTACAAGAGCCACTTCCGCAATGTCCACAGTGAGGACTTCGAGAGCCGCATCCTGCTTAACTGCCCCTACTGCACCTACAATGGGAACAAGAAGACCCTGGAGACGCACATCAAGCTGTTCCACATGCCCAACAACGTGGTGCGACAGGGTCCCGGAGGCATGCAGGGGCTGAAGGATGGCATGCAGCTGGGCAAGAGGCCTGGAGAGAGCATCGAGCAGGCGGTGTACTACTGCAAGAAGTGCACCTACAGGGACCCGCTTTACAACGTGGTGCGCAAGCACATCTACAGAGAACACTTTCAGCATGTGGCCGCACCCTACCTGATTAAGCCTGGGGAAAAGACCACACCTAACGGTGCTGGTGCGGGCTCAGGGAACACAGACAGCAGCAGCAACACCAATGCTAACAGCAACACCATCCACTGCAAGCGCTGCCTCTTTGTGCTACGCACCTATGAGGCACTCGTGCAGCATGTTATTGAGGACCACGAGCGCATTGGTTACCAGGTGACTGCCATGATTGGTCACACAAACGTGGTAGTGCCACGGGTCAAGCCTGTCATCATGGTATCCCCCAAGCCGGGGGAAAAGACTGTCATTGGTGTAGGACCCAAAGGTCAGCTGGTGACCACCACAGTGGGTGGAGTCCGCTCCCTTCCCACCCAGCAGCTTAGCAGGATCGTCATCCCAAAGTCAGGCCTAAGCTCAACGGGACTCCTGTCTGGGTCTCACCTGAAGCAGGGACCTTTTGGGTTAAAGAGCGGGACCACTCAGTCCTTCTCTATAGGCGGGCAGCAGGTGAGAATCACTCTACCCGGCAACGCACAGGTCTCTGTGCCCCAGCATTCGCAGGCTGCCAAACAGAACCTCCCTGGTGGCTTGCGGAGCCCCATAGTGGTGAGTTCCTCCTCTTCTACACTCAAGCCCACCCAGCTGAACTCCCGGGTCCAGGCAGCTGCCACCACAGTGGCCTCAGTCACGGCCAAGGGGAAGGGGGGCACTTCAGTCCTGGGCACGTCTTACACCCAGAAGTGGAAGATCTGCACTATCTGCAACGAGCTGTTCCCTGAGAATGTGTACAGCTCGCACTTTGAGAAGGAGCACAAGGCGGAGAAGGTCCCTGCAGTAGCCAACTACATCATGAAGATCCACAACTTCACCAGCAAGTGTCTGTACTGCAACCGCTACCTGCCCAGCGACACACTCCTCAACCACATGCTGATCCACGGCCTGTCCTGCCCGCACTGCCGCGCCACCTTCAACGACGTGGAGAAAATTGTGGCACACATGCGACAGTCCCACCCGGACGAGACGGTGGGGCCGCGCACTGACTCTCCTCTGACTTTTGACCTCACTCTGCAGCAGGGCAACCCCAAGAACGTCCAGCTGATTGTCACCACCTACAACATGAGAGACGCACCAGAGGAGTCAGTGGCCTTCCATGCCCAGAGTGCCTCCTCTTCCACACAAACTGGCAAGAGGACAGTGCCCAGCCAACCCCCAAAGATGCCCTCTGAATCCGAAGATGGTTCGCCTCCCAAGAGTGCACCTCAGGCGGCTGTGCCATACAAGAAAGACGTGGGCAAGACTCTGTGCCCGCTGTGCTTCTCCATCCTCAAGGGCCCAATCTCTGATGCACTGGCACACCACTTGAGAGAGAGGCACCAGGTCATCCAAACAGTGCACCCAGTGGAGAAAAAACTCACCTACAAATGTATCCACTGCTTGGGTGTGTACACAAGCAACATGACTGCCTCCACCATCACACTGCACCTGGTGCACTGCCGTGGTGTGGGAAAGACCCAGAATGGGCAAGACAGCAGGCCTGCGCCCTCCCCCAGGGTCTCCCAGGCTCAGGGCACTGCCCTCAAACGGGCTGGCTTTGAGAACTGTGACCCTAACGACCCAAAGCGCCGTAAGCTGCCGCCTGGAGAGCATGAGGGCTCTGCGGCTTTTGTAGAGAATCCAGACGATCCTGTCAACCTGGTCCTTGACCCCAAAGGCCACGAGGATGAGTCGTACGAGGCGCGGAAAGCCTTCCTGACGCAGTACTTCAACCGTGAACCCTACCCAATGCGTAGGGAGGTGGAGAAGCTAGCCGCCAGTCTGTGGTTGTGGAAGTCTGACATCTCCAGCCACTTCACCAACCGCAGGAGGATATGCACGCGGGACTGTGAGACCCAGAAGGCCAAGGTGTTGCTGGGCTTCAACATGCGGGAGGTCAGTCGGCTCAGCCATGAACTTACCTTTGACCCTGAGTGCTTGTCTGAGGGCAAAGAAAGTGGAGAGGTATTAGCGAGGCGGACGTCTAGGACGTGTATTGGGCGGTCTGAGCAGGCCATCCTGCGCATAGAGGAGAGAGCTGCGGCTAACCATGGTACTACACTCCAGGAGGGTACGCCAGCAGGGTCTGACAATGGGGCCAGTGCCACCACCCAGCCCAACGGTGGTGCCAAGAGTGACCAAAACAAGATAATCGAAAGCACCTTAAAACGGAGAGGGCCTCAGTATCTCTCAGAACCCATCGCTATTGACTCCGACAGCAATGAGGATGAAACGGATGATGGTGACGAAGAGGATGATGAAACTGGAGTAGTAGAACTGAATTCCACGGGTAATGACAGGCTGGCTGCAGAGGGAGAGGTGTTGGGGACAGGAGCCCACTCCAGCTCAGACCTAGAGGATATGGAGGATGGGTCAGAGGAGGAAGAAGAGGGTCATGTTGAGAATGGATATGGCTCCTCGGCGTTGCCGGAGAGACAGGTTAAAGGGAAGGAAGCTATTGCCAAACTGGGACACCCGGAAAGTGGAAAAACAAGTGTCCAACTTGGCAAGCAGCAGGTCTGACTAATGGACACACACACAGGCACACAAAAACAAATTATACGCACACAGATAAGTTACTAACATTTGATCCATGCTAACAACTCTGCCTCACCAAAACTCTAGAGCTGGAAATGGTCAATGATGCCATGAGGGACAACAAGGGGAGAGTGTAAAGGAGAGCTTCTTCCCTTTTCACTTCAACAAGCCATCCAATGGCGTTTGGTCAAGTCAAAAGCCAATTGAAGGTGCTCTGCAGTGAGAAGTAGTTAGTAGTGACTTAAGATTTGTGAACAAAGATTGAACTTTTCCTCTAGGGGGAAAAAAAGAAAACACTGAAGATGCACCAAATGATAGGAAATGGGTTGCCTTCTATTTACTTTACTACAAAATTCAAATAAGTACTTATTCTTGTCCAATTGGCCACAAGTTACAGTGTGGCAAAAACATTTGAGTCATTACAAGTTACAAGGTTTGAAGTAAAACTAGACTATCCCAAATGTTTCATGTAGTCATGCAGGAATAGCTCATGTATATTTGTACAGTCTTTTAGACATGTTTGGAGAGAAGTTGCTGTAGATGTACTCATACAATATTAGCTATTCTTTCTGTATACAAGCTAGCCTCGTATGTTCTACATTGGTTCGCTAGATAATAGATGTCGCTTTGGTGGCTGGTATTTTCTGTATGTTTTTGTTTATTTTTTAAATAAATCCATTACATTTTTGCTAAATAATATATCTATATATAAATGCAAATTTAAATGAACATAATCGATTGCTTTAGTTTTTCGGTCTTTGCTGACGATTGATTGATTGTACTTTTTTATTTGCAGTAATAACTTTGGTTCTATTGAAAATACTGTTTCTCATATCTTTATCCTCCCACTTGGTTAGAGTAAAGGGGCATTTCAACTGTTCTCTGTAGCCCAGTGTTTGTAGTCTAGATTGTACTTTTTTTGTCTCTTTTCATGTACCTACCTTTTACTTATTTTCCCCCCGAGAATGGATGTTTGCTGTCGCCTGTGAAACCGAGAGAGCATTTGCTATTAATTACTTTTCTGTGGGTTTTAATTTGTGATCTTCAATTTGTGTATTTGTTTTTGTTTGACATTTTTCACTTATGAACAATAAAGTGCTATATTGTGCTTCTCACAGTTCTCCTAATCTTGCCTCCCCCCCCCCCATTTCCTTTGTCTTATTCTCTTTCATGTGACAAACCCCTTTACAGAGACTGTTCTGTAGTTTCAAGAAGTAGCACCACAAGTCAGCTGTTCGAAATGAAACCCACAAGCAGGACAGTCACTGGTGGTGACATCCTGTTATCGCAGGTATTTATAGAGAATCCTAAACAAGGTTTAGGTGTGTAATATATGGGGTTCCAATGCTTTGTGAATTGTTTTATTTCACCTGGAACAGAATAAACATGTTGGCTATGTGAGCTATGCTAGTCTGTGAAAGTGACTGGAGAATGATGTATCTGAACTAAATGCACCCATTGGTGAGATGTTGATGAGAAGTCAACAGTTGGGCTCAGAAGAGAATGCGTGTATAAGGCTAACCCATTGTTGAGGTGCACCATCTACTCCTATGTGTATCAATCAGGTGCCAAACCAAAACACAATGACTGAATCCTATTGACTACCTTTGTTTGATTGTGTTGTCGTGATCATTTATATATGAGGAAATCATTATGTTACAAATGGGGGGGTGTATTGTGCTTATGTTTCATACCATAGATAGGCTGACAGTCACTTGCCTCCTGGTAGGAAGGATATAAAATGGAGTGAAATTGCCCCTCTAAAGAGAGAGAGCACCCTCTCCCTTGCTGGCTTGCTCAGTGTTGCTATGCTGGTATGAGGAGCAGCAGGGAGGGAGGGAGGGAGTGGCAGGGGGAGGCTGAAGGGAGGCGGGGGAGGCTGGAAGAGAGGCCTTGCAGACTGGGGGACGTGGAGGCCTCATCTGCAGTGCTGTGAGCAGCAGGAGCGCTAAGCAGATTGAGGGGGAAGGGAGACTGAGCGAGAGAGGGGGGAAGGGAGACTGAGCGAGAGAGGGGGAGGAAGGGAGACAGAGGGGGAGGGAGCGAGGGGGAGGAAGGGAGGCAGACAGGCAGGCGAGGGGGAGGGGAGAAAGGGAGACAGACAGGCAGGCGAGGGGGAAGGGAAGGATGTGAGAAAGGGAGGGAGACAGGCGAGAGGGAAGGTGAGGAATGAAGACTTAGAGGGAGAAAGGGAGACCGAGAGAGACAGGGAGGGGAGAACGGGAGAGAGAGGGAAGGGGAGAATGGGAGAGAGAGAGGGGAGAACGGGAGAGAGAGGGAAGGGGAGAGAAAGGGAGCAACAGAGAGGGAGAGAAGGGGGAGCTGAGAACGGAAGGGAGACTGGGAGGGAGGGGGAGGGGAAGGGAGTGAGGCGGTGAGGAAATTGAGCTATGACTGGCGCCCCCTGGAGTTAGAGACTCGCTTTTGTCTCTAATGTCTGTAGTGTTAAACAGCACTGCAAGCATTGAGACAAGTGCACCAAAGGTTAGGGACAGTCAGCAGAGGTATTTTTGACGTTATTAAAGCATAGGGCAAAAATGCCAGGAGATGGGGGGACATGTACAACCAATATTCAGAAGAGGTCGATTCCCCCAGGTCGATTTATTTAAAATAAAAAACACGTTATAAACAATGGTAAAATGTGTAGAATTGCAGGAAATTAGCTTTAACGGTCGACTTTGGGCACGAAAAACAGTCCAACTCCACCTCTTTCTCAGTTTTCAAATCTGGGGGTTCATCGATGTGTCATCCTGGTCATTCCTGCCCCGATTTAGCTAGTTCGTTAGCTAAGCTAGCCACTTGCCAGTAACTCCTCCACTATATTTTGATGTCATTTCAAAGGATTTGTTTTTGGACGGAAGCTGTAGAGATCGGTAAGAAATGGCACTTCTTCAGCCAAATATCTTAATCATAATATTTTGTTTTCAAGCATTAAATGACCTGGTATAATTAAGCAATAAATCCCGAGGAGGTGTGGTGTATGGCAAATATACCACGGTTAAGGGTTCTTACGCACAACACAACGCGGAGTGCCTGGATACAGCCATTAGCCGTGGAATATTAGCCGTATACCACAAACATCTGGGGGTGCCTTCATGCAGTTATAAACTGGCTACTAATGTAATTAGAACAGTATGTCGATCTTTAAAGTAACTGTCCAATCTTTCCAGATTACTATGGACTTTGACCTATAATTAATTACAATATGGGTGAAATACACTTTACAAAATTACAATATGGGTGAAATACACTTTACAAAAATATAAAAACACAATGTAAAGTGTTGGTCCCATGTTTCATGAGCTGAAATAAAGATCAATTTTCCATATGCTCAAAAAGCTTATTTGTCTCAAATTTTGTGTATAGATTATTTTCACTGGCACTATGGAGAAGTGTGCTATTCACGGATGAATCCCGGGATCAACTGTACGGGGCAGATGGCGTATATGGCGAGCAGTTTGCGGATGTCAAAGTTGTGAACAGAGTGCGCCATGGTGGAGGAGGTGTTATGGTATGGGCAGGCGTTAGCTACGGACAACGGACACAGTTGGATTTTATCGATGGCAATTTGAATGCACAGAAATTGTATTTGGGTGCCATCACCTCATGTTTCAGCATAATAATACACAGCCCCATGTCGCAAGGACCTGTACACAATTCCTGGAAGCTGAAATTGTCCCAGTTCTTCCATGGCCTGCATACTCACCAGATATGTCGCCCATTGAGCATGTTTGGGGAAGCTCTGGATCGTCGTGACCGACAGCGTGTTCCAGTTCCCGCCAATATCCAGCAACTTCGCACAGCCATTGAAGAGGAGTGGGACAACATTCTACAGGCCCCAATCAACAACCTGATTAACTCTATGCGAAGGACATGTGTCACACCGCATGAGGCAAATGGTGGTTACACCAAATACTGACTGGTGTTCTGATCCACGCCACTACATAAAAAAAAGTTATCTGTATTCCCAGTCATTGGAAATCCATAGATTATGACCTAATAAATTAATTTCAATTGATTAATTTCTTTATATGTACTGTACCTCACTAAAATATTTTAAATTGTTGCATGCCGTGTTTATATTTTTGTAGAGTGTAGTTTTCCTTCCAAAAAATTGTAATTAAGTATGTTAAAATCCATGTTTTCATGTTGTATATCTTTTAGTTGTCATATTAAATGCTTTCTATATTTGTATATGCATTTCTGCAATTTAAAATTGGTTTGAGGTTTTTAAGTAATTGACATGTGGAACTATAGACATTTTTTCATATTGGCCCATACATATTGTGTAATTTAGGCTACTGATGGTCCCTAACTATATCAAATGTCAAACCAAATGACCAAGGGAATTACGATCTGGGTCGTGTGCAGCTGCGCTCAGAATAGCTGATTACTTGGGTGCTGCCTGCCAGCTGTGGGCAGAATTGAAATAATGCCGCGTTCAAAACAAAAGGGAATTCGGAAATCTCCGACTTCCTTGAGTTCAGGACGACTGGGAACTCGATTTTTTTTTGTAAATAGCTGCGACTGGGAAAAATCTTTTTAAATGTCATCTACTCAGAATTCCAATTTGGGAAATCTGGCCTCTTTCTCGAGCTCGGACTTTCCGACATGAAGTTCACTGACGTCATGACTTGACTTCGGTTTTCTAAGTTCCCAGTTGTCTTGAACGCATCACATACGCAACCCAAGGAACACTGTTATTGTTCCCTTCATTGCATGACATACCATTTTTTTCCTATCACCTGGCAAATCTCAGTTTTCGACGAGACTTACTTTATGACCAAAATATTCCTATTTACACATTGTAGTACATTTTGACACTAAAATACATGTTTCTGACTCATATAATCAATGTTACAGGCCGTTTTCAAATGAAAAGGTTGCTTTTTAGGAGCAGTCACTCTTTAATGCTGTCATGGTTTTCCAATTTCTAACAAAGTTTAACATCTTCATAGGGGGTTCATATTGATGGCTCGATTGTCTCATCATCATGCCAGTTGTCCAATTTCTTGTGAATCTTGGGACAGGGGCAGTGGAGCACACCATATTTGAAATAGAATCCAATTAAATACCGCAACAGGGGCAAATGGAAACATATTGCAGTAAGTGGGTTGAATGGAACAATAAATGCATTATGTTAGATGTGATATATGTCAAATCACAGTATTTGAAGACATCAAATAGATAAACCATACATAATATGTGATGCTTCAGACTTTACGTAAATTTGAAATTGCTGAATTTAATATTTTGATGACAATTGTCTGCGCTAACACCAGATGACCACAAGATATCGCAATTTCATAAGACACAAACAGTTAGGAGTTTGGGAAAGGAGTGGAGCAAACTCACCTTGGCCAAGGTGAATTTGTGAATGTTTATCTTTGATTTACTTTATAGAAATAAATATATCACCTGTAGTTCTTAGAGCTACTCTGTTTGTACTAAAAACACTTTACCATTATAACATACACTTGAGGCATTTATTCACAATTTAGGACAAACAGAAAAACAGTTAGACAATATTATTTTATTATGTGGACAAGAGACAAACATTGATTGACTTTTTGGTTACGTCATATAAGCTAATACATTTTTTACAGGTAAAAAGTGATCAAGATATGTAGTACTTGATTCTTACTAGCGGGAACGCGCCTGTTGGGAACGAGTGCAGTTTCCTGGGTGCGTGAAAGCGTCACACAGGACAGACAATGAAGTGGTTAGCTGGCGGTGTGGCGAGTATGAGAAGATAAATTACAGCAGGTTGGTTAGCTGGCGTTGTCGCACACGAGGGAATTAAAGTGTCTTATGAGGACACACAGATAATTGGAATACCTGTGTTGATATCATTTGGGATATAGGGGAGTGCGAAGGCGACGAGGGCAGCCCCGCGAGGGCAAGTGTGTGCTGCTGTGGCGGTCCTGCTAGCGAAAGATGAACAAGCACCACCGAGTGCCGAGCAACCGAACTCTGAGCTCCGTGGAGGTGAAGAGCAAGGTGCGTTGCTTGCAATATTAGCTAGCTAATTGCCAGTATAAAACAGCTACTATGTACCTATTGTATGAGTTATTGAAGGCTCATAGCTTGCTACTTGCAAATGATGGCAAAATTAGCCTGCTAAGTGGCTTGTCAGCAAGTTATGTTGTAATTCAATTGTCTCGTCTGCGCCAGCTAACGTTAGCTGTACCAGTTTGCTTGCTAGCTAACGCGTTAGTTGGCCAGCCAGTGATCTGTCCAGCGAACGAACAAGTGTCAAATGTGGATTGGTGTGAGGAAGATATGTGTTGTTATCCAATGCATGGATGGATGTTTTACCACATTGTCTTATTTGTACGAATTAAATTATTACGCCGTGGTCGGAACCCTGTCAAAAGCTTTGGAGATTAGGCAATGTTGTGACTGTCCAGCCACCAACGTAATGAGCGAATACTTGTCAACGAACCACATATTGCTGTGGATTGAGTTTGGACAATGTTACACAATTTTATATGATCTGATTGGGTGACTGTTTGTTTACAATGAACTAACTAAAATAAGCATACTGAACAAGCTTCAAAAGCATCTGAGCCACATCTGTGATTGCACCGCCTACTGTCTGGTTGTTAATTAGGTTTGCTAATCGTTTATGAAGGTTGTTGGCTTAGAACGCTGACAAGTCATTCAGCCGTTTATAGTGCCGTGCGCAGGTGCCAAAGGCATAAGGGATCTTGGTTCCTTCCGCATAGGATTGCTAATAATAAACAAAGTAATTGCGCAGTTTAGGTATGTATTTCATACTTCTAAATAGATACATTTTCCATTATTGGGATCATCCCAAAATGTAATATCCAGTGTCACTATTGAAATGTCAAATAATAGTAGCAGTGGTAATAATAATGCAGGGGTCCCTTCAACCATTCAAAACACTAACTTTTTCATCAGCACATGTTATGAGATGTTGTCAAGACTACAGACATTAGTTTCATGAAAAGGATGAAGGTGGTACCAATCCCCAGTTTCCCAATGTGTTTGTAGTCTTCAGCCTGATTAGACAATGGGGTGCTAATCAACCGTACCAACTCAGTCCTCCGCACTGTGCAGCAGTAACCACAACACTGCTAGTCGCTGGGGGCACCTTCGTAATGCAAAAAAGGGACAGGAGGGTCCAACCCTTGTCTTTCAACTCCAATGTTACACTTAGGCAACAGGCATTGCTCCAACCATGTCGAACAAAACATGTTTGTGGTAAACTGCTCTCACTAATAGAGTACCACCAACAAGAGTTACTGTCACCAGTGTAATTGATTTGGTAGATTTCAGATCAGTATTTTTCCTATTGATGTGACAGAGATGGGTGTGTGAGTCCCTATTTCTGTAATTATAGACTGCTATAGCATACACAGGCACAATCACACCCACGTCTGCATTTTGAACATTTTAATCGATGCACAGATTGTACTCATTTTCACACATACAAGCCAAAGACCCATAATCAGAATTTGTACTAAATGAGTGATGCTCTGGTCTTCAAGACTCTACCTATCACAGTGGTCATGAGTCAATTGGTTTAGATTTATTTGTTAAAAGGTTGAATTTCGTCTTTACTCTTATAAACCATAGAAACACATTGAATAACACATTCATAAATGGCAAACAATAATACATCCCAAGGTCTTGAAGTGTCTGTCCTATGTCAATGAGGTATAAGAGCTCAGGAAATATTGTAGTTTTTTTTGGACACATATTTAACCCCTTTGTTTGTTTGCACAAAACGACCTGTATACAATGCATTCGGAAAGTATTCAGAGCCCTTGACTTTTTAGTAGTGAGCGTTTCTCCTTTACCAAGATAATCCATCCACCTGACGGGTGTGGCATATGAAGACGCCAATTTAAACTGCATGATTATTACACAGGTACATGTTGTGCGGGGGACGAAAGGCCACTCTAAAATGTCCAGTTTTGTCACAACACAATGCCACAGATGTCTCAAGTTTTGAGGGAGATTGTAATTTGCATGCTGACTGCAGGAATGTCCACCAGAGCTGTTGCCAGAATGTTATGTTAATTTCTCTACCATAAGCCGCCTCATGTCGTTTTAGATTTAAAAATATATATATTGCGTCCAACCGGCCTCACAACAGCAGACCACATGTAACCATGCCAGCCCAGGACCTCATATTTTTGTAAAGTGTAGATTTGACTTATTCCAACCACTAATGTTTTTCTGCTTTGTCAAAACGGTTTGCTGCAAAATTCTTTCTACAAACACCAAGGTCATTATCCTTCCTCCTATTCAATCTTTTAACTGTGGCCTGTCTCTGTCTGTCTGTTCACATTCCTATATGTCCCAGTTTGGGGCCGAATTCCGTCGGTTCTCCCTGGACCGGTCGAAGCCGGGCAGATTCGATGAGTTCTATGGACTCCTGCAGCACGTGCACCGGATACCCAACGTGGACCTGCTGGTGGGTTACGCCGACGTCCACGGTGACCTGTTGCCAATAAACAACAATGACAACTACCACAAGGCCATCTCTGTGGCTAGCCCGCTGCTACGGCTCTTCCTGCAGAGGAAAGGTAAGAAAGGATCAATCAAATTTATTTTACATCCAAAAGCAAGCAATGCTGGGGCAGGAGCATAGTGTCTACGAAACACTGCCTTGAAGGTAGGAACATAGGAAGAAACCTAGAAAGGAACCAGGCTCTGAGGGGTGGCCAGTCCTCTTCTGGCTATACACTGTAGAGAAGGATCGCACAGAGCCAGGGGCAGGTCATCATGGGGCAGAGGGAAGGATTATTTTTCAATGTTTAAAAAAATACTTTTTACTGCTACTTGAACTTCTTCTATGGTGATTGTAGTGAATTGTTTACTTGATATAAAAAAATAGAAAAGCTCTGTCATGTAAAGTAGTAGTAAAGCAGTAAAGTAACATTACCGAGACTATATACAGGGGGGTACCGGTACAGTGTCAATGTGCGGGGGTATTGGTTAGTTGAGGTAATATGTACATGTACATATTAAAGTGACTATGCATAGCTGATAACAGAGAGTAGCAGCGGGCCGGGGGGGCAGGCAATGCAAATATTTTGGGTAGCCATTTGATTACCTGTTTAGGAGTCTTGTGGCTTGGGGGTAGAAGCTGTTAAGAAGATTCTTGGACCAAGACTTGGCGCTCCGGTACCGCTTGCCGTGTGGTAGCAGAGAGAGCAGTCTATGATTAGGGTGGCTGGAGACTTTGACAATTTTTAGGGCCTTCCTCTGACACTGCCTGGTATAGAGGTCTTGGATGGCAGGAAGCTTGGCCCCAGCGATGTACTGGGCCATTCGCACTACCCTCTGTGTAGTGCTTTGTGGTCGGGGTAGAAGCTGTTAAGAAGATTCTTGGACCAAGACTTGGCGCTCCGGTACCGCTTGCCGTGTGGTAGCAGAGAGAGCAGTCTATGATTAGGGTGGCTGGAGACTTTGACAATTTTTAGGGCCTTCCTCTGACACTGCCTGGTATAGAGGTCTTGGATGGCAGGAAGCTTGGCCCCAGCGATGTACTGGGCCATTCGCACTACCCTCTGTGTAGTGCTTTGTGGTCGGGGGTAGAAGCTGTTAAGAAGATTCTTGGACCAAGACTTGGCGCTCCGGTACCGCTTGCCGTGTGGTAGCAGAGAGAGCAGTCTATGATTAGGGTGGCTGGAGACTTTGACAATTTTTAGGGCCTTCCTCTGACACTGCCTGGTATAGAGGTCTTGGATGGCAGGAAGCTTGGCCCCAGCGATGTACTGGGCCATTCGCACTACCCTCTGTGTAGTGCTTTGTGGTCGGAGGCCGAGTAGTTGCCATACCAGGCAGTGATGCAACCAGTCAGGATGCTACCGATGGTGCAGCTATAGAACCTTTTGAGGATCTGAGGACCCATGCCAAATCTTTTTAGTTTCCTGAGGGGGAATAGACTTTGTCGTGCCCTCTTCACGACTGTCTTGGTGTGTTTGGACCATTCTAGTTTGTTGGGGATATGGACACCAAGGAACTTGAAGCTCTCAATCTGCTCCACTGCAGCCCCGTCGATGAGAATGGGGGTGTGCTCGGTCCTCTTTTTCCTATAGTCCACAAGCATCTCCTTTGTCTTGGTCACATTGAGGGAGAGGTTGTTGTCCTGGCACCACACTGCCAGGTCTCTGACCTCCTCCCTATAGGCTGCCTCGTTGTCAGTGATCAGGTCTACCACTGTTGTCATTGGAGTGGGTCAAGGGGTTTCTGGGATAATGGTGCTGATGTGAGCCATGACCAGCCTTTCAAAGCACTTCATGGCTACAGTTGTGAGTGCTATGGGTTGGCAGTTATTTAGACAGGTTACCTTAGTGTTCTTGGGCACAGGCTGCTTAAAACATGTTGGTATTACAGACTCGGACAGGGAGAGGTTGAAAATGTCAGTGAAGACACTTTCCAGTTGGTCAGCGCATGCTCACAGTACACGTCCTGGTAATCTGTCTGGCCCTGAGGCCTTGTGAATGTTGAACTGTTTAAAGGTTTTACTCACATCTGCTGCGGAGAGCGGGATCACACAGTCTTCCGGAACAGCTGGTGCTCTCATGCATGTTTCAGTGTTATTTGCCTCGAAGCGAGCATAGAAGTAGTTTAGGTTATCTGGTAGGCTCATGTCACTAGGCAGCTCTTGGCTGTGCTTCCCTTTGTATTCTGTAATAGTTTGCAAGCCCTGCCACATTGGACGAGCGTCAGAGCCGGTGTAGTACGATTCGATCTTAGTCCTGTATTGATGGTTTGTTGGATGGCATAGCGGGATTTCTTAAAAGTCCCGAAAACGGCAGCTCTAGCCCTTAGCTCACTGAGGATGTTGCCTGTAATCCATGGCTTCTGGTTGGGATATGTACGTACGGTCATTGTGGGGACGATGTCATTAATGCACTTATTGATGAAGCCAATGACTGATGTGGTATACTCCTCAGTGCCATCAGAGGAATCCCGGAACATATTCCGTCTGTGCTAGCGAACAGTCCTGTAGCTTAGCATCTGCTTCATCTGACCACTTTTTTTTATTGATCTAGTCACTGGTGCTTCCTACTTTAATTTTTGCTTGAAAGCAGGAATCAGGAGGATATAATAATGGTCAGATTTACCAAATGGAGGGCAAAGGGGAGCTTTGTAAGCATCTCTGTTTGTGGAGTAAAGGTGGTCCAGTGTATCCCCCCCCTTTGGTTGCACTTTTAACATGCTGATAGATATTTGGTACTAAGGATTTAAGTTTCCCTGCATTAAAGTCCCTGGCTACTAGGAGCGGCGCCTCTGGGTGAGCCTTTTCTTGTTTGCTTATGGCGGAATACAGCTCATTCAATGCTGTCTTAGTGCCAGCCTCTGTCTGTGGTGGTATGTGAACAGCTATGAAAAATACAGATACTCTCCAGGTAGATATTGTGCTCCACAGCTTATCTTGAGATACTCTACTTCAGGTGAGCAATAGCTCAATACTTCCTTAGATATCGAGCACCAGCTGTTAATTACAAAAATACCAATTCCGCTGCTGCTTGTCTTACCAGCTGCCACTGTTCTAGCCTGCCGGTACAGCGTATAACCTGCCAGCTGTTTGTTGATAGTGTCGTCGTTCAGCCACTACTCAGTGAAGCATAAGAGATATATATATATTACAGTTTTGAATATCCCATTGGTAGTTTAATCTCCAAAGATTGCTCGTTTGCTAGCAGAATGGAAGGAAGTGAGGGTTTAGTCGATCGCCTACGAATTTTCAGAAGGATGCCCGCCCTCTGGCCCCTTTTTTCTCCGCCGACTCATCATGCAAATCACAGGGATCTGGGCCTGTTCCCGAGAAAGCAGTATATCATTCGCGTCGGGCTCGTCAGACTCATTAAAGGGAAAACAAGGATTCTGCCAGTCCGTGGTGAGTAGTTGCAGTCCTGTTGTCCAGAAGTTATTTTCAGTCATAAGAGACGGTAGAGGCAAAGTTAAAAACAAACAAAAAAACAAAATCGGTCAGCCTCCTTCTCAGTCTCCATTGTTAGATTCCATGTGTGTAATGCCACAGTCTTTCGTCCATCTCCTAAATCTCTGTGCTTTTTTGTTGCATTTTAGCTAACCCTTTTTCTAACCTTAACTTAATTATCATAACCTGCTTAAGTTTTCCTCAACCTGCTACAAAAAGTCAATTTTGACAAGCTGTACCCTTCTAGACAAAACAAATGAAATGTTTTCTCTTACTTCATGTAGCTAACACATTCATGCTTCGCTTATTCTTATTCCTCTCTGATACTGTTGCCCAAACAACATGCTGTTTTAGACTTACACCAGCACTGGTATCAGGATGAATTAGCTAGCTACATTTCCTCAGACTCAGTACATTTATTAGCTAGCTGACTGGCTAGCAAGCTAACTACCGGTTAGCATTAGCCGTTGATATGATTTATTTTAGCCACAACTTGCTAAGAAAAGACAAACTAGCTGTTTGCAGACTGTAAGATACAAAAACTAATAGTGTAATTATAGAATGTGTGTGGATTTATATTAAGAAGCGAAGTGGAAAGCAGCATCGTTGTCATCAAATCGAGCTTTATTTATACAGCACATATCAGACATGGAATGCAACGCAATGTGCTAAAGATGTTTGAAGTTCTCAAAAAAAAAAGTCAATCATTTCAGCCCCCAAGTTCTCTGGCAGGCTTTCCCAGAGGCTGGGTGCATAGTAACTCAAAGGCTGCCTCTCCATGCTTCTTGGGTCTAGGTTTTGGGATGGTTAAGAGGCCAGTGCCAGAGGAGCTGAGATACTTACTTGAAAGCATGTCTGAATTGTATAGGGGTGCACAATCCTGGATTGATTTAACAACCAATAGAAGAATCTTAAAATTAATTCTACAACCTCAGCCAGTGCAGAGAACTTAAAACCGGTGGTCCAGCATTCTGTGTGGTTTGCAGTTGATCAATGGCTTTCTTAGGTAGACCAGACAGGGGACCCTTACAGTAGTCAAGCCTGCTTGTAATAAAAGCATGGATGAGTCTCTCTATCAGCCTGAGAGCGAAACGGCCAAACCGTGGCAATGTTCCTCAGGTGGTAAGAAGTTATTTTGGTCACATTCCTAATGTGTGATCCAAAATTTTGTTCAGAATCTAAAATTACACCTAGGTTTATTTTTACCTTGTCTCGTCTTTATTGCCTGTGAATTCAGATGTGCGGCTAGATTCTCTCTCGGCTTTGGCTCCAACAATAAGTACCTTGGTCTCGTCTTGATTTAGCTGGTGGAAGTTGTGAGCCATCCATGTATTTAAATCACTAGTATAAGAATTTATCTGTGGAGATAAAATCCTCTGGTGACATAGAAATGTAAAGTTGTGTATTGTCTGCGTATCAGTGAAAGTCAATGCTGTGCTTTCCAATAACGCTGCCAAAGGGGTAACATATGTAAACTAAACTGTACCTTACCTGAAGTCGAACCTTGTGGAACACCTTATGTGATATGTATTTTCTGTGAATTATTTTCACCAAGGTTGACAAACTCTCACCCTGTTAAATAGGTCCTAAACCAATTTAGAACTTGACCGGAGAGGCCAACCCACCTCTTCAGTCTGTCCAGAAGAACATCATGGTCAACCGTGTCAAATGCAGCACTTAAATCTAAGAGTATGAGGACAAAGAGCTGTATGGCATCTGTGTTGGCTATAAGGTAATTTACCACTTTAACTAAGGCTGTCTCTGTGCTGTGGTGGGCACAAAAAACATATTTGGATTTTATTTTTTAAATACAGTTGGCACTTAAATATTTTAGCTATTTGAACATACATTTTGCTTAAGAATGGAAGGTTGGAGATTATTCAGCTCTTAGCAATTTGACAATCTAAATTACTTTCCTTCAGAAGGGGTTTCACCATTTTTAGTGCAGTGGGGAAAGTGCCTGAGAAGAGAGTGATTAACAGTGGCTTGCACTTCTTCAGATATGCAATTAAACACTTTTGAACTAGGTGGAGGAGATAGGATCAATAAGGCAGGTAGAAGGCTTATAGGCCTGTGTCAATCAGCGAAAATAAATCCATAGTGCCTTTGTGTGGTAGGCTCGGGCACATATCATCAAACTTCTCATCAGTTCTTGCTTGACTGATACCCAGCCTAATGTTGGTTATCTTATCTCTGAAATATGCCGCAAACTCATCACATTTAGATGTGGAGGAAAGTTCACACAGGTTTGCAGGGGTAGGATTTGATCAGGCCATCAATGGTCGAGAAGAGCACTCAAATTATTAATAGTGATCAAGTTATAAAAAGGAGCCCGTCTGGCATTTTTAATTGCCTACTTAATATGTGACAAGTTGCGCTCTCAGTATATCATAATAGACCTGCAACTTTGACTTTCTCCACTTCATCAACATATTGTTGTATCTGCTGCATTTATCATGCAGACCGAAAAGGGAACGATCAGCAAATGATCTTGTGGTCCAGCCACTGACGTATAATAAGAACTGGAGACTGCGTCCAAAATATCTGACTGTTTAAGGTCATCTACTGATGTTCGCAAATACCGATTCATGGGCCGTCTACATCCGGGTTGCATCTGGTTTATACGGACCAACATTGCATGCTCACTAGCACTCATTGTGCACAGGGAGCAGTGAGAGCAGCAACAACATCACGTCATCCAAAAACATGGCCGACATTAGATGAATATAACATTTTCATATCTTTGGCTGTGAAGGCTGGATTTGATAAGATCCTGGCCCCTTGGGGTCGAGCAAGTACAACAACTGTGCTCCTTGAATGATGGGGCGGGCTTGGTGAGAGCGAGACGACTCAAGTAGTGTTTCACAAGCCTAACATTTGAAATGGTTTATAGAAGATAAAGTAAAAACCCAAACTGGTACGTGCATCAACGCCATTATATAGTAAAATACAGAATACTGCCCAGCCCTAATTTAGCCTACTGTCTCACTATGGTACTATAGCATTTTGGACATTTTGATAGTCGTTGAACAATGAATTAGGCCCAGTTGTGTGTGTGTGTCTCCATTCAGTAAGTTTTTCAATGAGGTGATAATTGCTGTTTTTAGTATGGGTGTTGAACTCAGTCTTTAGTCCTTTTTGTCATAATTGAGTGTTCTGTGCAATCTGGTCAATCCAGAGAGACTGGGGCTGTGGGGGGTGAGTCTAAGCTGTCTCGATGTGCCATATGACCTATAGATGCTAAGCGTCTTTGTCAGGAGGGGATTACAGGGGTCGCTGTGTCACGCTGTGTGGGCCCTGTGTTTCAATTACATGCTAGACACTAACGTCTTTGGCTGCAGCAACTCACCCCTCAAACACACGCACACTCTTGAAATCTTTGCCCACCGCCTTTACCCAATAGTATAGGAAGCAGTTCATTCTGACTGCCTAGTAGTGCTGAGCGGTTAGTGCTTTTATTTATTTGAATGTTTTTACATTTAACGTGGGTTGAATGCTGTAACACAGAATAAAACAATTAATACAATTCCCAGCTTATCACTTATTAACCATTATTTATTCCTTTACTTTAATAAAATATTTTAGTTGTATTTGTTTTATTTGACCTGGAGTCATTATCTCATCTCTATAGATCTACTGCCTATGCTGTCTGACAAAATCACTATTTTACTAGTTCTTCAAAGTAAATAAGGCTTGACTGCTGAATACCTACTGAATCGCTTAGATCGTGTATTTACAGGTAGAGATGCCTCGCGAAGCAACTGCTCTTCATCCCTGTCGATCACACATTCTTTTGTCTCTTCTCTCCCTTTCCATGTCTACCCCACACTAACCTAACATAGCAGGAGTGAAAGAAACACAGACTGGATAAGTAGGCACGCAATGGATTATGGCCATTGTCGTTAATTATCACATTTTCTGCCCCTAAACTACGTAGAATTTTGGCCTGTTGGCACGGTTACATCGCACAGTTTGGAATTGATCTGATGAATCTTTAGATAAATTTGTCATTGAGCTCACAGGAAAAAAACTGAACGAAATGGAATTCAAATAATTTAACTATATTGGTCAATTTGTTGTTTTAAAAATGTCACTTAATACTCAACACTACTGCATGGCCATCGGATGTTGTATGGATGTGGGTCTATGTATTGTCTTCTTTTACTAATGGTTTCTAGACTGCTAGGTTAAATGATGGTAGGGTTCTTAATATCAAATGACGATGGCTGTCTCTTTCTTTGGGTTCAGTCTGTGTTAAGATGTAAAGAGCAGGTTGTGCTCTTTGGCTGCCTGTTGCTGTCTTTACTCCCCCTCTGCAATCTGGGAGTTCTTTCTAGGCTGTATGTTTGTTTGAGAAGAACTCATGGGGGTTATAAAAGAGCTGTATGTGTTTAACCAGAATGTTTTCCCTCCAGCCATGGCTGACCTTGTCATTGTGGAAGTAAACTAGACTTTTTAAACAAGTGGATGACTTTTTTTACTTTAAATCCAGATTAAGAATAAAGTTGTCGTTGTATTGATGTTTTGATGAGCTGTGTGGATGTGGAATATTGTACATGTTGATGGGGATTCTGTGGAATATGTTTGGAGTTAATGTATTGGCAACACACATTTTTAAATTTGCAGGGTATTCAAATAATCTGAATGAAAGATGTTCTTTGTATGTCCACGTGCCGTTTGTGGGCTTCAATGTGGGGGTTGTGAACTTTTTGGACATGATATATTCTTGGGCAGTGTTGGCTTGCCTTCTTTAGGCCTATTTGAGTGTGTGTCCAAATGATTGATTTCAGTATGTCAAGCGATTAATGATTGAAATGACCTAGTGATTCTCTCTCTCTCTTTCACTTACACATGTTTTCCAATCAAAATCCTATTATTCCTAAACCTAAGTGTAACCCTTAACCTAGGTATTTGTCCTTGTGGGAGACCTGGGAAATGTCCCCATGAAGGTGAACTTCTTGTTTCGCTGTCCTTTTGTGGATTTCTGGTACATAATGAGGATCCGAAGAAAAAAACACTTACTAGAAATGGTGGCAAAAATTGAGTTGTCTATCAGGATTTAATTTCTGACAATATATTGTTTTGACAATATAGCAATAATTTTTGTGCCATTTGGTTGTACTTGCACCAAAACGACAGTATTTTTAATTCATACTGTTGCTTGTTCTCCATCTTTTTATATGGTGAGCCATATAAAATTTCAGCACTTATGTCCATGACTGATCAAAACTGTCTTGTCCCTCTGCTGCAGACATATGGTGAGCGATATGTTGACACACTTATCACAGTATCAAATCGCAATACACATAGAATAACAACAAACAATGACAGTTTTCATACTTTTTTTCTTCTTCTGTCACTTGTGAAGTTAAAGGGTTATGTTTATGAATGACATACTGTTGATTCGGCCTGCACAACAAATTGGTTGGAGTTAATGTGGTCAGTTGTGAAGCTGCTTTATTTGTTCTCAGTACAGTATGTTCTGCCAGACTCCTATTGTTTTCTTTTTACTGAACAAGACCAGCAGGAGAGCAGTGTGCCTTCCCCTACCGTCGCCATGTCATACAGGTACACTGTTTTTGCTGAGGTCAGTGTAACAGTCTTTATGGTGGTCAGCCAGAGAAAGAGAGCTGTACTCCTCTGTTCATCACTTAAACACTATTTACATAATGTGCTCTTTTTGGCTGGCGCTAGAGCGGAGCAAGTGTCAAACCTACGCCAGTTGCCGATTTCAGTCATGCAGAAACTAGCACTCTGGTATTTTCCACCCCTTTCGTAAGATTCTGCAATTTACCTGTCTAACATCAATTTGCTTGTGCTGAGGTGGGAGGGGTGGCAATATTTGAGGTGTGTCCTTAAAAACGAGCGCAAAAGTGACAACTTCATTAAGTGCGAATGGGGAAATTTAGCGGCAACGCTGTTGGTTATGGCATGGATTTTGACAGCGGAAGTGGTGCCTATCCAGTAGAGATGTGACAAATGAACAGTGTTGCATAACATTTAAACAGCAAAAAAAAGCATTGGTTTTCCGTTAAACAGACCTTCTCTGGAGATAGTTTTGAAGCGCAATTGAACAGGCATTTTACTTGTCTGTAAAGGAATGCCGCTTTTGAAGTGGTACTGACGACCAGAACAGTCAATCAAGCAATCTCGAGCTGCCTGTGCACAGACCACTCTATCCTAAAAAAATATATATTTTTAAAGTTTGTTGAATACTGACATACCAAGACATTTTAGTAGAAAGAAAACACATCTTCCACTATGAATCAGGGCACAGTATAGGAATGTCTGCCACCAGGCAGATGGAGTCAGATCTATGCACTAGTCCTATGTGTCGCCAATCAAAAGCTGTATTTCGTAATGGAATGCTGCAGTTCACAATTCCTTGATTTAATTATTTTAATTTTATTTTATGTATGTAATTTAATCCTTATTTTACCAGGTAAGTTGACTGAGAACACATTCATATTGATAGCTATGACCTGGGGAATAGTTTGGGGGAGAGGAGGGGGGATGAATGATCCAATTGGAACCTTGTGGATGATTATGTGGCAATGATGGTATGAAGGCCAGATTTGGGAATTATTCAGAACACCGGGGTTAACTTGTGACTCTCAAACCCGGATCCGGGATCGTAAGATCCAAGATGGCGTAGCAGTCAGACGTCTTGTTGTGTCGTGTCCCTTGTATATATTGTTTTTTTAAACATATTTTTCTTCGCATATCTTTTAAAACATTTTGCTAAACCTCAACTTCTAAATACTCTCCTTTAACCCGCCTCACCCAATGTAGCTATTTTTTCTAAAGTATTTATATCTACTTTGGATCCGGAACCCATCAACTGAAGCTAGCCAGCTAGCTACCAGCTATCAGTCAGCAAACCATTGCTAGCGGTCTTCAGCTAACCGTTCATCAGCTAACCTTTAGCTCGGAAAGCTCTCGCCAGTTCGAAAAACGCGACTATAACCAGAGCATAACGGACCTATAATTTTTTTTATCCCAGGATTCCCACCGCAAACAGAACATTTTCAACTGGTTTCTTCACAACTAGCTATCGAGCTAACCGCAACCCCGGATGATTACTCCTGGCTAGCGTTTCCACCCACTTAGCTTGAAGCTAGCCCGGCCAGAGCTCCTGTGCTACCACCGAAGCATACTCCTGGGCTACAATATCCGGACCCACGACCGGTCTATCGATGTCACTGCATGAAGAGGAATAAACAGACTCACCCCATCGCGACGTCCCCCCAAAGGCTAACTTTCTAGCCCTTGCTATCTCCTTGCTTGCTAATTCGGCCTGCTAACTGCTACCTTGTTTAGCCCCGGTCCGTAACTGCTACCTTGTTTAGACCCGGTCCGTAACTGCTACCTTGTTTAGACCCGGTCCGTAACTGCTACCTTGTTTAGACCCGGTCCGTAACTGCTACCTTGTTTAGCCCCGGTCCGGTAACTGCTACCTTGTTTAGCCCCGGTCCGGTAACTGCTACCTTGTTTAGCCCCGGTCCGGTAACTGCTACCTTGTTTAGCCCCGGTCCGGTAACTGCTACCTTGTTTAGCCCCGGTCCGGTAACTGCTACCTTGTTTAGCCCCGGTCCGGTAACTGCTACCTTGTTTAGCCCCGGTCCGGTAACTGTTAGCTTGTTAGCACAGGCCTGCTAACCATTATTCTATATCTTTTAGATTTTTAATTTGTTTATACCTTCCGCTAACCTGCCTCACCTAATGTGATACGGAATCACTATTATTTTAAATTTTTAGAACACACTCAAGAACCTCTAGCAGCTAACAAGCTACAAGCTATTTAGTCATTGTTAGCCACTGCTAGAGGCTTTTACCTTTTGCACAGCCAGACAGTTTAAAAAAACTTGGATAACACTCGCCAGTCCAGCTTCCCTGCCCCCTCCACCGCTGCCCCCTGGACACTGATCACTTGGCTACATAGCTGATGCATGCTGGACTGTCCATTAATCACGGTACTCCATTCTGCTTGTTTATGTTTTATCTGTCGGCCCCAGCCACACTCAGGCTCTGTGTAGTTAATCCGACCCTCCCTGCATAGTCAACGCCATTTTACCTGCTGTTGTTGTGCTAGCTGATTAGCTGTTGTCTCATCTACTGTTTTAGCTAGCTCTCCCAATTCAACACCTGTGATTACTGTATGCCTCGCTGTATGTCTCTCAAATGTCAATATGCCTTGTATACTGTTGTTCAGGTTAGTTATCATTGTTTTAGTTTACATTGGAGCCCCTAGTTCCACTCTTCATACCCCTGATACCTCCTTTGTCCCACCTCCCACACATGCGGTGACCTCACCCATTACAACCAGCATGTCCAGAGATACAACCTCTCTTATCATCACCCAGTGCCTGGGCTTACCTCCGCTGTACCCGCACCCCACCATACCCCTGTCTGCGCATTATACCCTGAATATATTCTACCATGCCCAGAAATCTGCTCCTTTTATTCTCTGTCCCCAACGCTCTAGGCGACCAGTTTTGATAGCCTTTAGCCGCACCCTCATACTACTCCTCCTCTTCCGCGGGTGATGTGGAGGTAAACCCAGGCCCTGCATGTCCCCAGGCACCCTCATTTGTTGACTTCTGTGATCGAAAAAGCCTTGGTTTCATGCATGTCAACATCAGAAGCCTCCTCCCTAAGTTTGTGTTACTCACTGCTTTAGCACACTCTGCTAACCCTGATGTCCTTGCCGTGTCTGAATCCTGGCTCAGGAAGGCCACCAAAAATTCAGAGATTTCCATACCCAACTATAACATCTTCCGTGAAGATAGAACTGCCAAAGGGGGAGGAGTTGCAGTCTACTGCAGAGAGAGCCTGCAAAGTAATGTCATACTTTCCAGGTCCATACCCAGACAGTTTGAACTACTAATTTTGAAAATTACTCTCTCCAGAAATAAGTCTCTCACTGTTGCCGCCTGCTACCGACCCCCCTCGGCTCCCAGCTGTGCCCTGGACACCATTTGTGAATTGATCGCCCCCCATCTAGCTTCAGAGTTTGTTCTGTTAGGTGACCTAAACTGGGATATGCTTAACACCCCAGCAGTTCTACAATCTAAGCTAGATGCCCTCAATCTCACACAAATCATCAAGGAACCCACCAGGTACAACCCTAAATCTGTAAACAAGGGCACCATCATAGACGTCATCCTGACCAACTGGCCCTCCAAATACACCTCTGCTCTCTTCAACCAGGATCTCAGCGATCACTGCCTCATCGCCTGTATCCGCTACGGATCCGCAGTCAAACGACCACCCCTCATCACTGTCAAACGCTACCTAAAACACTTCTGTGAGCAGGCCTTTCTAATCGACCTGGCCCGGGTATCCTGGAAGGACATTGACCTCATCCCGTCAGTTGAGGATGCCTGGTCATTCTTTAAAAGTAACTTCCTCACCATTTTAGATAAGCATGCTCCATTCAAAAAATGCAGAACTAAGAACAGATATAGCCCTTGGTTCACTCCAGACCTGACTGCCCTCGACCAGCACAAAAACATCCTGTGGCGGACTGCAATAGCATCGAACAGTCCCCGCGATATGCAACTGTTCAGGGAAGTCAGGAACCAATACACGCAGTCAGTCAAGAAAGCTAAGGCCAGCTTCTTCAGGCAGAAGTTTGCATCCTGTAGCTCCATCTCCAAAAAGTTCTGGGACACTGAAGTCCATGGAGAACAAGAGCACCTCCTCCCAGCTGCCCACTGCACTGAGGCTAGGTAACACGGTCACCACCGATAAATCCATGATTGTCGAAAACTTCAACAAGCATTTCTCAACGGCTGGCCATGCCTTCCGCCTGGCTACTCCAACCTCGGCCAACAGCTCCCCCGCAGCTACTCGCCCAAGCCTCTCCAGGTTCTCCTTTACCCAAATCCAGATAGCAGATGTTCTGAAAGAGCTGCAAAATCTGGACCCGTACAAATCAGTTGGGCCTGACAATCTGGACCCTCTATTTCTGAAACTAACCGCCGCCATTGTCACAACCCCTATTACCAGCCTGTTCAACCTCTCTTTCATATCGTCTGAGATCCCCAAGGATTGGAAAGCTGCCGCGGTCATCCCCCTCTTCAAAGGGGGAGACACTCTAGATCCAAACTGTTACAGACCTATATCCATCCTGCCCTGTCTATCTAAGGTCTTCGAAAGCCAAGTCAACAAACGGGTCACTGACCATCTCATTTACATTTACATTTAAGTCATTTAGCAGACGCTCTTATCCAGAGCGACTTACAAATTGGTGCATTCACCTTATGACATCCAGTGGGACAGTCACTTAACAATAGTGCATCTAAAACTTAGGGGGGGTGGGGTGAGAGGGATTACTTAACCTATCCTAGGTATTCCTTAAAGAGGTGGGGTTTCAGGTGTCTCCGGAAGGTGGTGATTGACTCCGCTGTCCTGGCGTCGTGAGGGAGTTTGTTCCACCATTGGGGGCCAGGGCAGCGAACAGTTTTGACTGGGCTGAGCGGGAGCTGTACTTCCTCAGTGGTAGGGAGGCGAGCAGGCCAGAGGTGGATGAACGCAGTGCCCTTGTTTGGGTGTAGGGCCTGATCAGAGCCTGGAGGTACTGAGGTGCCGTTCCCCTCACAGCTCCGTAGGCAAGCACCATGGTCTTGTAGCGGATGCGAGCTTCAACTGGAAGCCAGTGGAGAGAACGGAGGAGCGGGGTGACGTGAGAGAACTTGGGAAGGTTGAACACCAGACGGGCTGCGGTGTTCTGGATGAGTTGAAGGGGTTTAATGGCACAGGCAGGGAGCCCAGCCAACAGCGAGTTGCAGTAATCCAGACGGGAGATGACAAGTGCCTGGATTAGGACCTGCACCGCTTCCTGTGTGAGGCAGGGTCGTACTCTGCGGATGTTGTAGAGCATGAACCTACAGGAACGGGCCACCGCCTTGATGTTGGTTGAGAACGACAGGGTGTTGTCCAGGATCACGCCAAGGTTCTTGGCGCTCTGGGAGGAGGACACAATGGAGTTGTCAACCGTGATGGCGAGATCATGGAACGGGCAGTCCTTCCCGGGAGGAAGAGCAGCTCCGTCTTGCCGAGGTTCAGCTTGAGGTGGTGATCCGTCATCCACACTGATATGTCTGCCAGACATGCAGAGATGCGATTCGCCACCTGGTCATCAGAAGGGGGAAAGGAGAAGATTAATTGTGTGTCGTCTGCATAGCAATGATAAGAGAGACCATGTGAGGTTATGACAGAGCCAAGTGACTTGGTGTATAGCGAGAATAGGAGAGGGCCAAGAACAGAGCCCTGGGGGACACCAGTGGTGAGAGCGCGTGGTGAGACAGATTCTCGCCACGCCACCTGGTAGGAGCGACCTGTCAGGTAGGACGCAATCCAAGCGTGGGCCGCGCCGGAGATGCCCAACTCGGAGAGGGTGGAGAGGAGGATCTGATGGTTCACAGTATCGAAGGCAGCCGACAGATCTAGAAGGATGAGAGCAGAGGAGAGAGAGTTAGCTTTAGCAGTGCGGAGCGCCTCCGTGATACAGAGGAGAGCAGTCTCAGTTGAATGACTAGTCTTGAAACCTGACTGATTTGGATCAAGAAGGTCATTCAGAGAGAGATAGCAGGAGAGCTGGCCAAGGACGGCACGTTCAAGAGTTTTGGAGAGAAAAGAAAGAAGGGATACTGGTCTGTAATTGTTGACATTGGATGGATCGAGTGTAGGTTTTTTCAGAAGGGGTGCAACTCTCGCTCTCTTGAAGACGGAAGGGACGTAGCCAGCGGTCAGGGATGAGTTGATGAGCGAGGTGAGGTAAGGGAGAAGGTCTCCGGAAATGGTCTGGAGGGGATAGGGTCAAGCGGGCAGGTTGTTGGGCGGCCGGCCGTCACAAGACGCGAGATTTCATCTGGAGAGAGAGGGGAGAAAGAGGTCAGAGCACAGGGTAGGGCAGTGTGAGCAGAACCAGCGGTGTCGTTTGACTTAGCAAACGAGGATCGGATGTCGTCGACCTTCTTTTCAAAATGGCTGACGAAGTCATCTGCAGAGAGGGAGGAGGGGGCGGCGGAGGATTCAGGAGGGAGGAGAAGGTGGCAAAGAGCTTCCTAGGGTTAGAGGCAGATGCTTGGAATTTAGCGTGGTAGAAAGTGGCTTTAGCAGCAGAGACAGAGGAGGAAAATGTAGAGAGGAGGGAGTGAAAGGATGCCAGGTCCGCAGGGAGGCGAGTTTTCCTCCATTTCCGCTCGGCTGCCCGGAGCCCTGTTCTGTGAGCTCGCAATGAGTCATCGAGCCACGGAGCGGGAGGGGAGGACCGAGCCGGCCTGGAGGATAGGGGACATAGAGTCAAGGGATGCAGAGAGGGAGGAGAGGAGGGTTGAGGAGGCAGAATCAGGAGATAGGTGGGAGAAGGTTTGAGCGGAGGGAAGAGATGATAGGATGGAAGAGGAGAGAGTAGCGGGGGAGAGAGAGCGAAGGTTGGGACGGTGCGATACCATCCGAGTAGGGGCAGTGTGGGAGGTGTTGGATGGGAGCGAGAGGGAAAAGGATACAAGGCAGTGGTCGGAGACTTGGAGGGGAGTTGCAATGAGGTTAGTGGAGGAACAGCATCTAGTAAAGATGAGGTCGAGCGTATTGCCTGCCTTGTGAGTAGGGGGGGAAGGTGAGAGGGTGAGGTCAAAAGAGGAGAGGAGTGGAAAGAAGGAGGCAGAGAGGAAAGAGTCAAAGGTAGACGTGGGGAGGTTAAAGTCGCCCAGAACTGTGAGAGGTGAACCGTCCTCAGGAAAGGAGCTTATCAAGGCATCAAGCTCATTGATGAACTCTCCGAGGGAACCTGGAGGGCGATAAATGATAAGGATGTTAAGCTTGAAAGGGCTAGTAACTGTGACAGCATGGAATTCAAAGGAGGCGATAGACAGATGGGTAAGGGGAGAAAGAGAGAATGACCACTTGGGAGAGATGAGGATCCCGGTGCCACCACCCCGCTGACCAGACGCTCTCGAATCCCACCGTACCTTCTCCGCTGTGCAATCTGGTTTCCTAGCCGGTCACGGGTGCACCTCAGCCACGCTCAAGGTACTAAACGATATCATAACCGCCATCGATAAAAGACAGTACTGTGCAGCCGTTTTCATCGACCTTGCCAAGGCTGTCAATCACCATATTCTTATCGGCAGACTCCGTAGCCTCGTTTTTTTTGGATGACTGCCTTGCCTGGTTCACCAACTACTTTGCAGACAGAATTCAGTGTGTCAAATTAGAGGGCATGCTGTCCGGTCCTCTGGCAGTCTCTATGGGTGTGCCACAGGGTTCAATCCTCGGGCCGACTCTTTTCTCTGTATATATCAATGATGTTGCTCTTGCTGCGGGCGATTCCCTGATCCACCTCTACGCAGACGACACCATTCTATATACTTCCGGCCGGTCCTTGGACACTGTGCTATCTAACCTCCAAACGAGCTTCAATGCCATACAACACTCCTTCCGTGGCCTCCAACTGCTCTTAAACGCTAGTAAAACCAAATGCATGCTTTCAACCGTTCACTGCCTGCACCCGCACACCTGACCAGCATCACCACCCTGGATGGTTCCGACCTAGAATTTGTGGACATCTATAAGTACCTAGGTGTCTGGCTAGACTGCAAACTCTCCTTCCAGACTCATATCAAACATCTCCAATCTAAAATCAAATCTAGAGTCGGCTTTCTATTCCGCAACAAAGCCTCCTTCACTCACGCCGCCAAACTTACCCTAGTAAAACTGACTATCCTACCGATCCCGACTTTGGCGATGTCATCTACAAAATAGCTTCCAACACTCTACTCAGGAAACTGTATGCAGTTTATCACAGTGCCATCCGTTTTGTTACTAAAGCACCTTATACCACCCACCACTGCGACCTGTATGCTCTAGTCGCCTGGCCCTCACTACATATTCGTCGCCAGACCCACTGGCTCCAGGTCATCTACAAGTCCATGCTAGGTAAAGCTCCGCCTTATCTCAGTTCACTGGTCACGATGGCAACACCCACCCGTAGCACGCGCTCCAGCAGGCGTATCTCACTGATCATCCCTAAAGCCAACACCTCATTTGGCCGCCTTTCGTTCCAGTTCTCTGCTGCCTGTGACTGGAACAAATTGCAAAAATCGCTGAAGTTGGAGACTTATCTCCCTCACCAACTTCAAGCATCTGCTATCTGAGCAGCTAACCAGATCGCTGCAGCTGTACATAGTCTATCGGTAAATAGCCCACCCATTTTTACCTACCTCATCCCCATACTGTATTTATTTACTTTTCTGCTCTTTTGCACACCAATATTTCTACCTGTACATGACCATCTGATCATTTATCACTCCAGTGTTAATCTGCAAAATTGTAATTATTTGCCTACCTCCTCATGCCTTTTGCACACAATGTATATAGACTCCCTTTTTTCCCTTGTGTTATTGACTGTATGTTTGTTTTACTCCATGTGTAACTCTGTTGTCTGTTCATACTGCTATGCTTTATCTTGGCCAAGTCGCAGTTGCAAATGAGAACTTGTTCTCAACTAGCCTACCTAGATAAATAAAGTTTAAATAAAAAATAAAGTAATCATTGCCTCAAACAAATTACTATAACGCAGCGGACATAAATACCCCTAGAAAATTTTCCTATTCATGAAAATCACAAATGAAATATATTGAGATACAGCTTAGCCTTTTGTTAATCACACTGTCATCTCAGATTTTCAAAATATGCTTTACAGCCAACCGCTAGACAAGCATTTGTGTAAGTTTATCATGGCATAATGTTATGCTAGGCTCTGCTGGCAGCAGGCAACATTTTCATGAAAATAAGAAAAGCAATCAAATTAAATAATTTACCTTTGAAGAATTTCGGATGTTTTCACTCAGATAGCAAATGTTCCTTTTTTCCCAAAATATTATTTTTGTAGGCTGTTACGAATCCCTTTTGGCCCGACAGTCTAGGGGGGATGGTAATGAGACCCGTAACATAACTCATGCAAATTATTATTGTGACAAAGTAAAAGTGTGCACGAAATAACCACGACAACAGAAATCTACCGTCAAACTCTAGCTTTATTTATAAACACACGGTAATGGGGGGAGCAGGAAAAGGGGCTGAGCTGGACCCAAGGAAAGAAACAATAAATATACAAACACACCCCTAAGCTAGACTAGCCTACTTTAACAACAGCTAACTAACTAACCAAAAATACAGTGGGTGGTCTGCCCAGTTCTACCTAGTGTATTTAACAAAGTTCACCTACTGGTAGTGTATGCCCATGGGCGACTTGTCTTGGTTTCCCCTTTTCCCACCAGCAAACAAACAAACACCATAACCAAAAACAATACTCACAGGTGATGACAAAGTGCTATGGAGGTGCTTTAAACAAAAGAGAGGTTAAGACACAAAGCGAGAGTGAAACACAGAGACCTACAGACATGGCATTTACAGAGAGATTGAGCTGCTATTTTACAAACAAATGATGGGGTTTTTAAACCATGGGAAAGGAACTGTGATAGGATAGGAAGTAGGTGTGTCTTCTGATTGATGATTGATTGTTGACTGATTGGGGAGTGATGGTTTTCACCTGTGAGGGAAGAAGGAGAGAAAAGAAACACACACACAGGATACATACACACAGGATAACTGTATCCGTAACATAGGCGAAATAGCTCCCGTTTGTTCTTCACGTTTGGCTGAGAAATCGACCGGAAAATGCGGTCACTACAACGCCAAACTTTTTTCCAAATTAGCTCCATAATATCGACAGAAACATGGCAAACGTTGTTTATAATCAATCCTCAAGTTGTTTTTTTCACACATTTTTTCGATAATATATCCGTCGAGACAATTGGTTTCTCATAAGAAGCGATTGGAAAAATGGCTACCTCAGTATTTTACGCAAGATTTTCTGCGGGAGACGTGACCACTTGATATATGTGGTCTCTTACGGCTATTCTTCAACATAAATGCGTAGAAAGACATCACAATGCTGTAGACGCCTTGGGGAATACGTAGCTCATTCACAGCCATATAAGGAGTCATTGGCATGAGGCGGTTTCAAAAAATGCGGCACTTCCTGATTGTATTTTTGTCTGTTTTTTTTCTTTCTGTAACATCAGTTCTGTGGCACTCACAGACAATATCTTTGCACTTTTGGAAACGTCAGTGTTTTCTTTCCAAAGCTGTCAATTATATGCATAGTCAAGCATCTTTTCGTGACAAAATATCTTGTTTAAAACTAACGTTTTTCATCCAAAAATTAAAAGAGCGCCCCCCTATATCGAATAAGTTAATCACCAAAGCTTTATGAAAAGATCACGTTTGGGAGCAGCAAAACAGTGAGCGGACATCCCCTTTTTATCTATGTACATTATTTTAGCCAGTTCCTGTTATTTTGGATGTGTCTAAAACCCCCTTCATGCAGGCTACATGCACATCATGGAATGAGAGATTAGATGATGCAGGTGACCCTGGTATTTAGAAACATTTAAGTTATTTTCCTTTAACAATTGCTTGTTTTCCTTTTCATTAGATTAAAAACCAAGCACTTAGTAGGTTACCCCCTACTTGAAAGCTGGTTCAACAGCAATGCGTCGGGTGTCTTGCTTATTAAGGCCATGTATTAGCCAAGTAGCCTATCCATAAAAGGTTTCTCAAATGTCTTTTTCTATGGCTTTTGCATTATTCACAATTCATAGGCCCTACCTGCATACTCCATTTTGCTTGTAGCTTATCCATACCAATTTCCAAAGCGCCTCTTGTCCAGTTAACAAAGGTCCTACAAACATATTCAAATGATTCAGTCCTATAATGCCATAGCCCATCCACCATTGATATCTTGCTTACTGCGAACGTGCTTCGCACACCGCCTACAATACATTTTTAAGGGGAGCCTAGTAGTATTTATTTATTTCTGTAGAAATGCAATGCATCAAGGCAAGTGAATGGTCAAGCCCTCATCCCACCTACAACTTATTTATTTGTCGAAACACATCACTATCACACTACTGCCAGCTATTGCACCCATAATTCCCACTGTAAAAAATTGCTACAATATTTTAGTATGACCTATAGCGCTATTATCAGCACTAAAATGTGCCATTGAGTTAAGTTTGTTAATATAGAGCTTAATGCGTGTCCACCAGTGAGCACAACTGTTTGAACCTCCTGGCCTCGGTGTGGTTACCGCCACCATCATGTGGTCCTTCTGTAGCTCAGTTGGTAGAGCATGGCGCTTGTAACGCCAGGGTAGTGGGTTCGATCCCCGGGACCACCCATACGTAGAATGTATGCACACATGACTGTAAGTCGCTTTGGATAAAAGCGTCTGCTAAATGGCATATATATATCATTATCATTAATAAATGCAGACCTCTGTAGGGGACACCACTCTCAAATACAGTAGGTAAGCTTTGGTATCAGTTGTCACTGGAATGGGTTTGTCAGACAAGTGGAACACAGGGTTGTTGTATTAGAATTCATTGTTTATCGGTGTCTGTCATACAGAGCAGAACACTCCACCCTTGCTTCACCTTCTGTCCTCTCCTCACAGCATGAGACTGTCCAGGTTTCCATACTGATGGAACCCAGTTACTCAGGGAAGATGGGTGTGTTTTGTTCAACTGATGACGACATCGCCATAGTTTCAATTATAAAAATCACAAGGGTTTTTATGAGGGCGAGTGGAATTACTGTGCTGCTCGAGCAATGACTGGCAAAGTAATTAACTATGACTCAGAACAACACTACATAGTGTTTGCGTACATGATAGTCTACCCACACAGTAAAGCAATCAATGAAGCATGATAACTGAGTTTAAGGGTGATAGAGTAGGCAGAGCATGGAGACAGAGAAAAATAATGAGAGATCAAAAGGAAGAGCAGTGAACATGTGAGTGAAGAATGCAGTGTGGATGGAGGCAGAGTGAGGCCTTAGATGGGGAATGGGGAGCTGGAAGAGGAGGGGGCTTCATTGAGTGGAATGTGGCTAGCCTCTGATCACCACTGCTGGGCAGATTGAACAGGACAGCATACCGTACACAAGAGTGGAGCCATGGGACAGGAGTTAGCTGGACCACCCCGCTAGGGAGGGAGGGAACAAGTACTAACTACTGCGGGACAGTGGAGAGGGAGATGACTGGGGGAGAGAAGGATAAACAAAATGAAGCAAGGGATGAGGGACTGAATTGGCGGGAAAGTACAGGTGGTATTGTTTGCAATGTTGGTCAAAGGGCAGTGCTTTTATGTATTGTAGTACTGTACTAGCATTTAGAGAAGGTAGATTTCCTCCAAACGGACACTCTCTGTCTGTAGGGCTGGGTGTTATCCTGATCACAATATGAATGTTGGAGATATGCATATCTTTGGATTTCAGAGTCCCTTGATATTTACTCGGCTTCTCCACATACTACAGCCTCCCAGGGTAACACTCATTTGGCTGCTAATATCTCAAATGGAGCCTGTTGTTGTGCCACCCGAACATGTCCAATATAATTAAGGCTTATTCATATGCATAAATGCTCATTTACACGGTCCTATTGTTATCCATGATGTGACAGGGGAATGTCTCTATTGCCCAGCTCTAGTTACTGACAATGCCCTATACAATGTATATCTGACTATACACTAACATTTCCTCTTCAGAGCCTAGATTAAAGTGACAGCCGAGCTCCCTGTCTTTGATGAACCCAAGGAGGATCAGACCGAGAGATGTGGTGTGAGAGAGAAAGGTGTTCTGAGACACACTAGCCCATGTGCCTGCTCCTCATTCCCCTCTGTCCTCACCCCTCTCGCCATGGAGGCTGCGTGTAGCAGGCTGCAGCAGGAAACTGAAATACAGCACAGGCATGGTCCAGCATCACCAGCAGAAGTCAGTCAGACAACCGAGAGAGGCAGGATAGAGAGAACCAATCCAGTGTGGATGTAAGGGACGGAGGGGAGGAGTGACTGTGAGAGGCAGGGGGAGACTGCGAGAGGCTGAGTCAGATGTATGCCCCAAGAAGAACTCTGCCACCACTACTGAAGAAATTCCTAGTGTAAACAGTTGAGTGATAAATTGCTTGAACTTTTGCTGGGTGTGTTGTTGTTAGAGGTGTGCCGACTAGTCGGACAAAACTAGTATTGTAACGGATATGGGCAATGGTCTGGATACGATTATGATCCAATTTATTTATTTTTTTCAAATCTGTGATCGAAATGCATATTTCTTGACTTGACAAGTTTAAATTAAATCAAATTCACACGTCAGTCAAGTGAGGTGCTACATGGTCTAAACTCAACTGGCTAGTTTGCCTGTCTGTAAAGAGATGGGCGGGCTGTATCTTGCTTCTCTGATTGGAAAGTGAAGCTGTATTTCTCTGTCCACTTATTTCATAAATTCACCCATCACTTTCACTTCTCTTATTCGGTCTGATCATTGACTGCTGCTGTCTCCTGTTAGCCTGCTACTAGGATGCAATCAAATGTCCAGGACGTTTGCTATCAGGACGTAAGCAATCAATGTGTCTTAATATCTAACAAACAGGGTGAGGGTAGGGAAAAAAATATCAAATGCGGACGTGCATTCTGACTCATAGCAACCACTGCAAGTTGAGGACACATGGACACAGTTCAGACCCCCACCCCGCGGCTCCTAATCTGCAGCCTGTTTGGTCTGGAGACTTGCAGGGAGGTAGAGATTTTGGCAAAATCTACTTGGACATATTAAAACATTTCATTTTCTCCCCGATCACGAGTATCAACTGGCAATTTACAGATACGATTATGAATGGGGTTGCACATTTTGGAGAATATTCAGAGGTGGGAATATATGTGAATGAATATTAATACCTTTTTAAGATGTAGATTTTTATTTTATTTACCATTATCATATGGAGACACAAACAAACCTTTTTACCTTATCATAAGTAGACAATTGCAAATTATTCAATCATTCCAATAGAAATTACGAATTGAACTTTAATTAAATGAGTTGACTCTTCACGTGGGATGATTTCACTGAACAACAAAAGAAAGGGAATATTGAATGATCCCCACTGATCCATCGCATCTCCCAACAACGTTTTCAACATACCTGTGTAAAATGATAGTCTAGACTATAAGCTTTGGTTGTCTTCCTCTCAGACTTCCATGTCTTCTCCCTGGACCTCTTCAATGTCCACCTCTTGAACATCAGACTCATCTCCACTGTCACTTTCCAACCTTGTTGAGGATGGCTCGTTGTCATGCTTAAAAACCTCAAATTTGCCCGGATGGCCACCAATTTTTCAACCCTTGTCTTGGTCAGCCTGTTGCATGCTTTGGTGTGTGTGTGTGTGTGTGTGTGTTCCCAAACAAGGATCAGTTGCACTGAGGTGGCTGATGTTGGTGGGATTTGGAGGATGATGGAGGCAACAGGGGAAAGAGCATCAGATCTACTAAGTTCCTTCCACCAGGTGGCTGATGAGATATGTTGGCACGACTGCCATATTGCATCTCCATCCCAAAGCCCTTGCCAGACTGCTAAGAACCTTGCCCTCATCCAGACCAAGGTGGCAAGACACGGTAGTGATGACACCTTAGGCCTTGTTGATCTCTGCACTAGACAGGATGCTCTTGCCAGCATACTTTGGGTCCAACGTACGCTGCAGTATGTATGGGTCTTCACACTTTTTGATGCATTTCAGAACTGCAGTTTCCTCTGCTTGGAGCAACAGTGAAGTGGGCAGGGCAGTACAGATTTCTTCTCTTACATCTGCAAGCAGAGTCTGAACATCAGACAGGATGGCATTGTCTCCCTCAATCCATGCAATGGCTACTGCTATAGGTTTCAGGAGTTTCCGGCTGCTTACCACACTCTCCCAAAATACATCATCCATGAGGATCCTCTTCATCGGGCTGTCCTTATCGAGAGACCGTGATATGGCCGAGAGACCGTGATATAATACACATTGCCTGTGAGCATCAGAGGTGAACCAGTTGCATACACATCTTGAGCAAGACATTCATCAGCATTTATGACTACGTTCCTCCATTGAGTCAAAAGTAATTTCTGATTCCAAGAGGACCATGAGCTGTTACCATCGATAAGGTGTCTGATAAATAATTTTCATCTCAAATAAAAGTAGAGGGACTTTTGCCACAGGTTGCTTGTTGTGAGCGTTGAGGGAACTTTATGCACTTGGCCAGATGATTCTGCATCTTTGTTGCATTCTTAACATATGATTTGCCACAGTATTTACAAACGTACACAGCTTTTCCTTCTACATTAGCTGCAGTGAAATGTTTCCACACATCGGATAGTGCCCGTGTCATTTTCCTGTAAAGATGAGGGAAAAAATGAGGAAAAAACGGCATACAATTCCGCGTACAGATACAGTTGAAGTCAGAAGTTTACATACACTTAGGTTGGAGTCATTAAAACTTGTTTTCAACCACTCCACAAATTTCTTGTTAAACTATAGTTTTGGCAAGTCTGCTAGGACAACAGTTGTTGATACACTGAAATATAAGTTAAATAATCTATCACAATTCCAGTGGGTTAGAAGTTTTAATACACGAAGTTGACTGTGCCTTTAAACAGCTTGGAAAATTCCAGAAAGTCATGTCAATTAGCCTATCAGAAGCTTCTAAAGCCACCATTTGAGTCAATTGAAGGTGGACCTGTGGATGTATTTCAAGGCCTACTTTCAAACTCAGTGGCTCTTTGCTTGACATCATGAGAAAATCAAAAGAAATCAGCCTAGACTTCAGAAAAAAATAATGTAGACCTTCACAAGTCTGGGTTCCTGGGAGCAAACGCCTGACGGTACCACGTTCATCTGTACAAACACCATGGGACCACACAGCTGCCATACAGCCCAGGAAGGAGACCCGTTCTGTCACCTACAGATGAAGGAACTTTGGTGCAAAAAGTGCAAATCAATCCCAGAACAACAGCAAAGGACCTTGTGAAGATGCTAGAAGAAACAGGCACAAAAGTCTCTATATCCACAGTAAAGTGAGTCATATATCGACATAAACTGAAAGGCTGCTCAGCAAGGAATAAGCCACTGCTCCAAAACCGCCTTTTAAAAAAGCCAGACTACGGTTTTCAACTGCACATGGGGACAAAGATCGTACTTTTTGGAGAAATGTCCTCTGGTCTAATGAAACAAAAATAGAACTGTTTGGCCATAATGGCCATCGTTATGTTTGGAGGAAAAAGGTGGAGGCTTGCAAGCTGAAGAACACCCATCCCAACCGTGAAGCACGGGGGTGGCAGCATCATGTTGTGGGGGTGCTTTGCTGCAGGAGGGACTGGTGCACTTAACAAAATAGATGGCATATTGAGGAATGTAAATTATGTAGATGTATTGAAGCAACATTTCAATACAGCAGTCAGGAAGTTAAAGCTTGGTCGCAAATGAGTCTTCCAAATGGACAATGACCCTAAGCATACTTTGTACTAGGATTAAATGTCAGGAATTGTGAAACTGAGTTCAAATGTATTTGGCCAAGGGGTATGCAAACTTCCGACTTAAACTGTAAATAGTTAAGCAGGTAGATGAATCAACTCCTTTATAAGATAAATGTTTTAAATTAAAACATGAATGGAAACAGGTGAATTAACACTGTTAGCAGGCTCAAACAAGCTAAAACCCACATGGTAGCAAAAACAAACTATCAGAAATTAATTGAAATGATTTAAACACACTTTGCTGTATTTACTAGTTAACAAAAAAGAATGCATGTCATATATATTCACCCCACCCAGTATTGTAATCGATACTTACCAAAAAGCATGTAGTCCTTGGCTCAGACAGTATAGTGGTGTGGGCTCAATAGCTTCTCATTAGTGTGCAAGATCTTGAGTCAGCTGTTCATATGATGGAAGAATGCACTGTGCATGCAGAGGGTTGCAATTCCATTGAATTGGGGATAGTGTAATCAAACTATGCCACGACCTAAAATTGCCTTGTGTACCTCCATAAAAAATAGTTTCAAGCAAACTTTTTTTGATGAATTTAAGCAAAATTCCCCAAATTCCCTGGCTTAACTTTTCATAGAAAATTCCTGATATTTACAGGAAAGTTTTTGACCGTTTGTAACCCTAATTTACGAAAGGCCTGGCTTTACCCCTCTTGCTGTCTCCCCCTTATTCTTCCCATTGCTTTTATCCTTCTCCTCCCCCCTCTCTCTCATGGTCTCCACTGCTGTTCTCTCCTATTCCTTCTCTCCAGTCTCTTATCAGCACACGGCTCTTTTTTTTATCTCGGCTGTGCCAGGGAGGTATGTTAACTGTTAGCCTGAGGACTCGCACCAAATTCCTTTGCTGCTCTGTCATTTGCTACATATTTTAGTCTGAGACTGCCATCATTGAAGTCTTCTGTGGTGACGAGGGCTGCTGTTCAAAACGAAGACATCAGCGATTTGGATTGTCTGTAACCAATCATAGTATCAAAGCCAATAACACATTTTCAAACCTCCGCTTTACCCTATACCCACGTGTGTTCTGGCTCTGGACCAACCCATCTGTTTCTGGACCAATCAGACGGACCCCGAATGTGTTCGCATTAGGTCAAGGGTTGGGGATGTTTTCGGATCCAGGCTCATTGCGGAGAAGAAACTAACATTTGTGGGCGTAGAGTTTGGAGTCTGGGTAGCCAGACAAGTTCACTGAACCCAGAATAGAAACACCACAGGATTGTTTTTTCCACCCCCAATTCTTTAATGATCATTCATTATCCTCTCCTGCACCCACCCCTCCCTCAGTCACCCCCTCATGCACTCCCTCCCCGTTTTATCGCTCTGTGACTGGAACACCATGGTACTCACCATGTTGGGGATATCAGGGCCTGTCGTCAACATATGGCTGTTTCTTGAACAGTTCTTGTTGAGAAACATTCAGATGCAAAACAGTGTTCCCTAGAGTTCAACACCTTGTCATGTAATTTTGTAAATGTTCAGGTCACATGTACAGTTAAACTCAATTCAATATCTGTATTTAGATGAAGGATGATTGTTTTTTCATCTTTAACTCACAGTACTCTCACGGTCATGGATGATTGACAGTCCTGTTGCTCTGAAGGAAATTGTGTCACCTTGAGCATGGTGTCATATTACACTGACATGGCCCTCTGCTCTGTCTGTGACTAACAGACAGGATGTGCGGAGGCTCCGCCAGGGATCATGTCACCAGATATAGATATTGTAGCAGTAGCTTTTTGGAAATTAAGTCATATTTTATTGGTCACATACACATATTTAGCAGATGTTATTGCGGGTCTGCCGAAATTGTGTTCTTAGCTCCAACAGTGCAGTAATATCTAACAATACATACAAGTCTAAAGTAAAATAATGGAGTTAAGAAATATATAAATATTAGGACGAGGAATGTCGGAGTGGCATTGACTAAAATACAGTAGAATAGAATACAGTATATACATATTGAGTGAGTAAAAAATGATTAAAGTGACTAGTGTTCTGTTCTTAAAGTGACCAGTGATTCCATGTCTGTGTATATAGGGAAGCAGCCTTTTAAAGTGCAGGGTTGAGTAACCGGGTGCTAGCCGGCTAGTGATGGCTATTAAACATTCTGATGGCCTTGATAGAAGCTGTTTTTCAGTCTCTTGGTTCCAGCTTTGATGCACCTGTACTGACTTCGCCTTCTGGATGATAGTGGGGTGAACAGCCAGTGGCTCGGGTGGTTGTCCTTGATATTTTTGGCCTTCCTGTGACATCGGGTGCTGTAGGTGTCCACGATGACATCGGGTGCAGTGATGCGTTGGGTAGACCACACCACCTTCTGGAGAGCCCTATTGCGGGCAGTGCAGTTGCCGTACCAGGTGGTGAAGCAGCCTGACAGAATGCTCTCAATTGTGCATTTGTAAAGGTTTGTGAGAGTCTTAGGGGCAAGGCTGAAGTGCGAACTTTAAGCTTTTTACCTTCTCCACTACTGTCCTGTCGATGTGGATGGGGGCGTGCTCCCTCTGCTGTTTCCTGAAGTCCACGATCAGGTCCTTTGTTTTGTGGAGGGAGAGGTTATTTTCCTGTCACCACAGTCCTTTGGAGCAGGTTGCGTCGGTGGCACTGTGTGGGCGAAGGTGTTTATCTTGTCCGGGAGAAAGACATCTCTTTTCCGCGATGTGGCTGGTTTTCCCTTTGTAATCCGTGATTGTCTGTAGACCTTGCCACATACGTCTTGTTTGAGCCGCTGAATTGCCTCACTTTGTCTCTGTACTGAGGTTTTTCCTGTTTTGATTGCCTTACGGAGGGAATCACTACACTGTTTGTATTTTACCATATTCCCAGTCACCTTGCCATGGTTTAATGTGGTGGTTCGCACTTTCAGTTTTGCGCAAATGCTGACATCTATCCACGGTTTCTGATTTGGGTAGGTTTTAATAGTCACAGTGGGAACAACATCCGCTATACAGTTAGTAATGAATTCAGTCACCGTGTCAATGTTATTCTCAGAGGCTACCCGGAACATATCCCAGTCCGCGAGATCAAAACCAGCTGCAAGCATGGATTCCGATTGGTCAGACCAGTGTTGAATAGACCTGAGCACGGGTACTTCCTGTTTAATTTTCTGCCTATAAGAAGGGAAGAGCAAAATGGAGTCATGATCTGATTTGTCGAAGGGAGTGTGTGGGAGGGCCTTCTGGCATCCCGGAAGTTGGAATAGCACTGGTAGTGTTTTAGCAGTGCGAGTACTACAGTCAATGTGTTGATAGAACTTCGGTATGATGTAGACAAAATATCTCAGACTATCCATGATGAGCCATCAGCCAGGAGCTGATGACGATACTTTTTTATGAGGATTATACACTGTATTTATCAAGCGCCTCAGAGTGGTTGTGCTGGTCTATGACAAGGTCCCACCTGTCCATATAATGTTGTTTATTATGATCTAAAAGGCTAAACTGATTCTAGATCAGCACTTCTATCCTAAGACTGGCCTTGACCCCACAGATTGATAGAGTGAGTTTGACTATCGTTTAGGTATATTAGTGACTCGAGGTGGAACTCCTCAACTGAGAGGAGAGTCCCTACTTTAAACAGACCCTGTGGGGGTTGGAGATGCATTAGCGCATTCCATTCACAGTACACACTTCTGTGCAAGAGAGAGAGTTTGAATATCATGTCTCCCTCTACTGCTCTGTTACTCTTTAATCTTGGCTTGTTTTTGCCATTCTCTCTCCAATGGCTCTATTTAAACGGTGTGTGGGAAATCATAATAATCATAACATATTTAGAATAGCTTAGCGTTATAGACCCATGAAAAAGGTCTAGCTATTGGATTTTATCCCGTATGCCAGGGTTGGTTGCAGTCATTTCAGGTTTTTGAAAATGGGTGCCATTCTTTTTCAATTATCAATTTTACCCCTGTTTTATTTCCAGAATTGATGACTGAAATTTGAATTGTCCCCGACTGTCTCCTACACAGGTCTGGAGTTTAACAACTCTATTGATTCCACTAAATGACTCGCATTCAGACTTCAAAAACAAACAAATAAAACCAAATAGCTTTGTACCCAACCCTCACCAAACTCCTGAGTGTTTGTATTTACTTCCTACACAGTTACCACTGATGGGTTTGATTCAATTATTAACTCACACATATACAGTGCCTTTTGACTGGTACTGTACGTTGATGCTACGAAGAATTTCACTTTCTATGGATGCTAAAAGAGGTCTTAGTTTTCTCTGGAAATGTTAAATATTCATTTAACATTCAAACTACCAACATACAGCCTTCATTAAGTATTCACACACACATTGACTTTCTCCACATTTTGTTGTTAGTCTGAATTTGAAATGGATTAAATGTAGATTTTGTGTCACTGATCGACACTCAAAACCCAATAATGTCAAAGTGAAATTCTGTTTTTTGAATTGTTTACAAATGAATTTAAAATTAAAAGCTGAAATGTCTCGACTCAATAAATATTCAATCCCTTTTGTTATGGCAAGTCTAAATAGGTACAGGAGTAGAAATGTGCTTAACAAGTCACATCAATTCCATGGAATCACTTTGTGTGTAATACTAGTGTTTAATGATTTTTTTTTAATGACTACCTCATCTCTGTATCCCAAACATAGTTATCACATACAAAGGTCTCTGTCGGGCAGTGAATTGTAAACGCAGATTCAACCACAGACCTAGGATTTTTTCCAATGCCCCGCAAAAAAAGGGACCCATTGGTAGATTGTTTATTTTTAACCGACATCGAATATCCCTTTGTGCATGGTGAAGTTTTTAATTGCACTTTGGATGGTGTATCAATTCACCCAGTATACAGGCGTCCTTTCTAACTCTGTTCCCAAAGAGGAAGGAAACTGCTCAGCGATTTCACCATGAGGCCCATGGTGACTTTAAAACACTTACAGAATGTAATGGCTGTGATAGGAGAAAACTGAGGATGGATCATCATTGTAGTTACTCCACAATTGACAGAGCGAAAAGGAAGCCCATAGAGAATATAAAATATTCCTAAACATGCATCCTGTATGCAACAAGGTACTAAAGTAATAATGCAAATAATGTGGAAAAGCAATTCACTGTTTGTCCTGAAATATGAGATATTACGGTGTCTTCAGAAAGTATTCTGACCCCTTGTTACAACCTTATTCTAAAATGGATTACTTTAAAAAAGAATCCTCAGCAGTCTACACACAATACCCCATAATGACATACAGTAACAAAAACAAGTTTTTAGAAATGTATGCAAATAAATGTATTAGAAATAAAAAAAACGAATACTGTATTTACTTAAGTATTCAGACCCTTTGCTATGAAACCCCAACATTGAGCTCCGGTGCATCCTGTTTCCATTGATCACCCTTGATGTGAATGTGTGAATTCAAATGTTAGAACATGATTTGGAAAGGCACAGGCCTGTCTATGTAAGGTCCTACAGTTGACAGTGCAGGTCAGAGCAAAAAACAAGCCATGAGGTTGAAGGAATTGTCCGTAGAGCTCTGAGACAGGATTGTGTCGCGGCACAGATGGGGAAGGGTACCAAAACATTCCTGCAGTATTGACTGTCTGCAAGAACACCGTGGCCTCCATTCTTAAATGGAAGAAGTTTGGAACCACCAAGACTCTTCCTAGTGTTGGCCGCCTGGCCAAACTGAGCAATCAGGGGAGAAGGGCCTTCGCCAGGGATGTGACCAAGAACCCGATGGTCACTCTGACAGAGCTCAAGAGTTCCTCTGTGGAGATGGGAGAACCTTCCAGAAGGACAACCATCTCTGCAGCACTCCACCAAGCAGGCCTTTATGGTAGAGAAGCCAGATGGAAGCCACTCCTTAGTAAAAGGCACACGACAGCCCGCTTGGAGTTTGCCAAAAAGGTACCAAAAGACTCAGACCATGAGAAACAAGATTCTCTGGTCTGATGAAACCAAGATTGAACTCTTTGGCCTGAATGCCAAGAGAACCTGATACCATCCCTATGGTGGTGAACAGAGAAAAGTACAGAGATCCTTGATGAAAACCTGCTTCAGAGCGCAGGGTGGCTACTTTCAAAAATATCAAATCTAACACTTTTTTTTGGTTACTACATGATTCCATATGTGTTATTTCATAGTTGTGATGTCTTCACTATTATTCTACAATGTATAAAATAGTAAAAATAAAGAAAAACCTTTGCGTAGGTGTGTCCTAACTTTTGACTGGTATTGTATGTAAATTCGATTTTTATCATCAGTAAATTTGCCAACATTTCTAAACATGTTTTCACTTTGTCATTATGGGATATTGTGTGTAGATGGGGGAAAAAAATCGAGTCCATTTTGTATTCAGGCTGTAACACAACAAAATGTGGAATAAGTCAAGGTATGAATTCTTCCTGAAGGAACTATGCTCACTACATTGCATTCCTGAAGTTTGAGTCACGAATTTAAGGAGCATAAAGGTGAACTCATATCTACACTGCTGGTGTTATTTTTTATTGTTTACTTAATTATTAGTCTGCTGACTTCCAACCATTGTACATAATGAGGATAACTCATAAACCGGCTCAAGTCACTGAGTGCGACTGTGACCCCGGCAGCCCGGCCCTAGGGAAATGTGCTGGGACATATGACAGTGGGGGACCCCCAAAGGGACTCTCACCAAGCACGTCACAGATGATTAGTCTGGGTCCATGTGGCTTTAGAGCCATAGTATTGACTATTTACACCCGCTTGCTTTATCGACCATAAAAAAAAACAGAGGTGGCGGGTTGGAGAGAGAATTTAGGAGGGGTCAACTCTTCGATTAGGGGTGTGTGTGTAAAAGTCATGTTTGTTTGTCTAATTAGACTGAAAGCCGTGCTTGCTGCTTTAATGAGATATGAGAAGGGATTGGTTTTCACTGGCATCAGTTGTCACAGAGAGGATCATTAGAGTCAGAGAAACACTCAAGGGATGGAGCAATCAAATCTAACTTTATTTGCCACATATGCCGAATACAACAAGTACCTTACCTTGAAATGTTAACTTACAAGCCCTTAACCAACAGTGCAGTTCATGAGTTAAGAACATATTTACCAAATAAACTAAAGTAAGGATGAAGTGACTTTGCATAGATGATAAACAGCAAGTAGCAGCAGTGTACAAAACAAATGGGGAGGGGTGTCAGTGTTTGTGTGTAAGCGCTGATTTGTTGTGTGGGCTGTTATGCGGCAGTTGGTCTGCGTGGCTGTTTATGTGACTTAGAGAACAGCTTGTCTTTGAGGCTGTATGAGTGGCCCTCATGGGCCTCATATTCTACACTATATCCTTGACCATAACCTCATTGTTAGACTTTCCCTTTGATATTTGGGGGGGACTGTGTGAAAGAGGAGAAAAATGTAGACATTCACTGGTATGCCTGACTGCACTGTAGGGACCAGTCTGCCAGACCTGTGCGTGCCTGTCCTTTAGAAATGCGCGTGCCTGTCCTTTAGAAATGCCCTACTGTGTGTAGATGTAAACATACCTCTGTGTGAACATCACACATACACTATATATACAGAAGTATGTGGACACCCCTTCAAATGAGTGGATTTGGCTATTTCAGCCACAGCCATAAAGTATCCATAGACAAATTGCATTAGAATGGCCTTTTTGAAGAGTTCAGTGACTTTCAATGTGGCACCGTCGTAGGATGCCTGCTTTCCAATAAGTCATTTTTTTCGCCCTGCTAGAGCTGCCCCAGTCAATTGTAAGTGTTATTATGTTGAAGTGGAAACTTCTAGGAGCAACAACGGCTTAGCCGTGAAGTGGTAGGCTACACAAGCTCACAGAATGGGACAGCCGAATGCGCGTAGGGCATAAAAGTCATCTGTCCTCTGCAACACTCACTACTGAGTTCTAAACTGCCTCTGGAAGTAACGTAAGCACAATAACTGTTCGTCGGAAGCTTCATGAAATGGGTTTCCATGGCAGAGCAGCCACACACAAGCCTAAGATCACAATGCATAATGCATTGTTTCTGCTGGAGTGGTGTAAAGCTCGCCGCCGTGAACTCTGGAGCAGTGGAAACACGTTCTCTGGAGTGATGAATCACGCTTCACCGTTTGGCAGTCCGACAGACGAATCTGGGTTTTGCGGATGCCAGGAGAATGCTACCTGCCCAAATGTAAAGTTTGGTGGATGAGCAATAATGGTCTGTGGCTGTTTTTAATGTTTCTGGCTAGGCCCCTTAGTTCAAGTCAAGGGGAACTCTTAATGCTACAGCGTACAATTACATTCTATACGATTCTATGCTTCCAACTTTGCGGCAACAGTTTGTGGATGGCCCTTTCCTGTTTCAGCATGACAAATGCCCCCATCCACAAAGCGGCGTACATACAGAAATGATTTGTCGAGGTAAGTGTGGAAGAACATGACTGGCCTGCACAGAGCCCTGACCTCAACCGTTGGAATGAATTGGAATGGCGATTGCGAGCCAGGTCTAATCGCACAACAACAGTGCCCGACCTCACTAATGCTCTTGTGGCTGAATGGAAGCAAGTCCCCGCAGATATGTTCCAACATTTTAGTGGAAATCCTTCCCAGAAGACTGCTCCACTCTTGAACATTGGAACATATCTGCTCTTATACAGTAGCAGTGAAGGGGGGACCCAAAAATAATACGGATGATTTTGGAATGAGATGTTCAACAAGCAGGTGTCCAAATACTTCTGGTCATATAGCGTATTAGCTGGATGCTTCAAAAACATTGAGTCTGGATTATTGTGTGTGTTCATGTATTTTAACTCAACATACCCAGTGTGTGTTTGTGAATATTTAAACCTATAATTTGTTTTGCAGTTATTCGTCCTGGTAATAAATGTCTCATGGGAATTGAAATGGCATACCTCTTCTCTGTAAAATTGATCCTTTTTTTTTTTTTTGATATGGGGAGGGGAGGAGGGAGTACTTGTCAGAATCTGAGTTCTGGAATCCTTATCTACAACCTGCCTAGACCCTATCCCAGATCCACAGTCTATAGTGACAACGCAACTATCCCTGGACAATTATAGATGATGCATACAGTATATCCACATCACCTGAGCTAACTTCAGTGTACACTACGTTACAACACCATGGGGTACGGAAACATGTCTTTAATTCTAGGATATACAGTACCAGTCAAACGTTTGGATACACCTACTTTTTTCTACATTGAGTTGGTCTGCGGAGTGAAGTAAAAGCAGTCAACAAGTGGTCAGCATATGTGGGAACTCCTTCAAGACTGTTGGAAAAGCATTCCAGGTGATGCTGGTTGAGAGAATGCCAAGAGTGTGCAAAGCTGTCAAGGCAAACAGTGGCTATTTTGAAAAATCTCAAATATAAAATATATGTTTTGTTTAATACTTTTTTTGGGGGGGGGTTACTTTGTTATTCCATATGTTATTTCATAGTTGTGATTATTATTATTATTCTACAATGTAGAAAATAGTTACAATAAAGAAAAACCCTTGAATGAGTAGGTGTGTCCAAACTTTTGACTGGTACTGTGTGTATATATAGCCAGCGGGAGAGAGAAAAGACAGAGCGATAGATAAAGAGAATGACTGGGACACAACACAGGAGGGAGTTAATGTTTATGATAATGTTCAGCATCTGTGTGCTGGTAGTTAACCATTAGAGCCATTGCCTGGTTCTCTCTGTCCTCCCAGACCTTTGATCTAGTATAGAGTCCTAGCCATGCTCAGGTATGTCCCACAGCAGCACGGTCGCAATGAGTAAGCCTGTGAGGAATTCAGAAAGCCCTTTCATGAAATAGAGACAGGAGTCTATGCTTCCATTTACTCTACATGAGGAATAATACCAGGGAAGGGAGGGCAGAGGAAAGCACTGAAACAAGTCTAGTGAAAGGAGGGAGTGGCTCTAAGATAAGGGAAGCATTGGGCTTAGAGAAACACAATCGCGTTTGCATAACTACAGTAAAGTCTGCAGTAGAATGTCAGTAATGAATTATACTTCCACCATGATAATGATTGTCAGTAAGCATTTATGGGATGATATTGGATCCCGTCTGCACTGATGTGATATTGATATGGTTGGTTCTATTACATTATGTTTTTCCCCTCTCTTTTTGCAGAGGAAGCAGACTACTCTGCGTTTGGTACGGACTCTCTGACCCGTCCTAAGAAGACTGTCCTAGCTGCCGTGTTGCTGCGGCCTGATGCCAACCGGAAGAAGCCCCCTGTGATCATTAGCCTGCCCAGAGACTTCAGGCCTGTCTCCTCCATCATCGACGTAGACATACTCCCTGAGACACACCGCCGGGTGCGCCTCTACAAGCACGGCCAGGAGAAACCATTGGGTTTCTACATCCGCGACGGCTCCAGCGTCCGGGTCACACCCCAGGGTCTTGAGAAGGTTCCTGGGATCTTCATCTCCCGCATGGTGCCTGGGGGCCTAGCTGAGAGCACTGGCCTGCTGGCCGTCAACGACGAGGTGCTTGAGGTCAACGGCATTGAGGTTCAAGGCAAGTCTCTGGACCAGGTGACTGACATGATGATTGCCAACAGCCACAACCTCATTGTGACGGTGAAGCCAGCCAACCAGCGCAACAACATCATACGGAGCAGTGGCGGAGGGGGTGGGGCGGCTTCCGGGAGTTCGGGTCGCTCTTCCGACAGCGGCGCAAGTTTCTATGGCTATTTCACCCCTGGTGCTGCCATAGCGACGACCCCGGCACACATCATCCAGAACTTCCACCCAGAGGAGCTAGAAAGTGATGAGGATGATGAGGACCTGGTGATCGAGGCAGACGGGGAGGCCTTGCCCATCCCACGGGCAGCCTCGGCCAGCTGCAGCATGCCCTCCCTGCCCCGCTACGAGCCCCACCTGAACCTCCGCTCCACAGCCAACGGAGCCCTGGCCTCCAGCACCGGTTCACTGAGCACGGTCAGCACGCCCGACAGGGGCCTAGAAGGAAGGAGCCTTGAGGAGGACGGCACACTCATCACACTGTAGACACATACATACACTCTTCATACTTGCACAATAATTACAGCACGCACACATTCATACTTAAATAGTTTTACTCTCGCTCTTATATGCAAAAACATAGTCTTGCACATACATACAGATACCTTCATGCTTACACAAAGAACACAAACGCCAAGACCTACGCATGCGTGCCATAGTATCGCCACAGCCCTCCCTACACTGTGACCGACAGACACATTAATTACACATGGTGTTTGTGTGGAAGGGAAACCTCTTGATTCAAAACCACAAAAAGCACTTGTTTCTATTTTGGGAGGGGGAGACCGTTTCTATATTCTTCCTCTTGATGGCAGGAATGAGATGGTATTCTCAGTTTTTCTTTTTTTTCAATTTTGTGAACTGTACGAAAGGACTGATTTTAATGAAAGAAGTAGGCAAATGGATGCACATATGTATGCTCTGACCTCTCCCTAGCTATTCTACCCTGGCTTGTTAGATAGAGGAGACTGTCATGTGCTCAAGACAATCTGCCTTTGCCTTGTCACTTTGCAAATGACAACAACCCTCTCCTAGGTGATTACAGCATGTGGGAACTGAAGTAATGGCTTCCATCCTACCTGTTACCATAGTAACCAACAAAGAGCAGAGGTCTGCAATAATACTCTAATTTTAGTCTGATGGGGAAAAACAAATATGGGCTTCTTTGTGTGGATCCGAACAGGGTTAACCACTATTCCTATGTTTTTTCCCCACAAGCTTTTAATGTTGATAATCATTAAAAACCAACTAGAAGCAATTATGCGAAGCAACTAGACTTTCGAAAATCTCTAAGGTTTAATGCTGTTTTTTTTCTGTTTTATTTCAATCAAATAATTTACTGTATGATTTTTATTTAGTGGAAAATAAGTGTACCGCAACATACAATATTGGAATTCTAAGGACCCATGGGTAAGGACCATATCTCTACATTACTGTCGTCGGTAATAATCCAGGATGTCGTTGTGTGGGGTGAGGAAGATCCATCTTGTTTTTATTTTTTATTGAACTTTTCTTTCCTCATGACAAGGGCTATTTCCCCACTTTGTCTATAAAGTGTGACAGTTGTGATTGTATATGTGATTCTCTGATTTCTCTGACCATGACTCTTCACTCATCTCAGTATGTTCCTCTTGTTCTCTCTTTTCATCTGTCCATGTTTTGTATGGGTGGAAGTACATGTAACCGATAGGGTGGACTTTCTTACAGTTTTCCATCTCTAAGTTCACTTCGATGTGGCCTGAATCATTCGTGTTTGAACAGTGCCCTCAATTCATATACAGTATTTGTCCCTATTTCAAAGAATGTAATACTGGTATAGATTGCACATGAATAACTGGACTGTGACTGATGTTACATAACAGAGCTAGGACACTAATGCCCCAAGAGAGGAGGGATGGGACTGTTGAAGAACCAAGTCGGCAGGAAGAAGTTACTATTTTGGCACTCTCACACATCCCGACCTAGTCTCTGTGTTTGCACCTTCTGTTTGAGTAAGGTGGAGTTCGTCTAGAGCTACGCATTGAATAACTTGGATCAGGTGAGGGGAGTGCGTATTCTCACCTGTTCCTGGTCACATGTCTGTCACCTCATGTCTGTACCTGTGGTTGTTCAGGAAGGTGATTTTAGAATGCCGGTAGCATCGATCCAACAGACTTTCCCAAAACACGAGACAGTTTCTCACCGAACCATAGCTGTGGGAAGTTGGGGTGCTGAAGGTGCTGCAGCACCCCTGCCCGCAAGCTACTTCCCGCGGCTATGCAGCAAACTACAAATGCTTAACTTGAAACTGATCAGGCGAGTACTGCAGAACGTCTTCATTCTGATAGATTGTAGTTTTATTCTCTGTGTGATTAGTTGCCATTGAGCTGTTGTGAAGTATATTTGGGAATTAACACTAAGGCTGTACTCAACATGTAAACAGTAATAGAAGCTAACATACTTCTTTGAGAGCAGATGGGGCACTGATGTGCATCATTTCTCATTGATTTTGGATTTTGCTAGGGGAAACGAAATGTACTATGAACAGTTACTCCCCTCTAACCCCCTGGACTGCAGTCTTGTCTTACCTGTAGAAATACCTAATGAGAATCATACACTGGATCTGTGATCAAACATCTGCTCAGAGCAGGTTATGTGAACTGAACTTCCACTCCCTATCATATTGACACTGAGGTACTACTCCATTCTCTGTTATGGTACACACGGTGTTGACGAGTTGAGATTTGCTTTGTCTCTCATTCCAAACAGTTCTGTAACATTCAAAGCATGACGAGTGACATTTTGAATGGCTGAATTTTAGAAATCTGTTTAATTTATTTTAGTTTTAACTACACAGGGCATTGGGATTGTAACCACAGCTATTTATTTTGTAATCATGTTTCAGCATAGCAATGAAAAGTCATATGTTTTCATTTGTGTAACTGATCCACTGTTATTTGGTTGAAGTTCATGATCTCATCTATTCCTGGTAGGTACTTCTTCTTATCCTATTAAAAGTAGTTTGATTCAAATGTTTCTGTACAAGCAGTTTATAGGGGGGGTAGATTATAACTCACTATGATAGTCCCCCCCCCCCCCCCGAATACTGTGACTTCCTGTATTTCAGAGAATACACAACAGGCTTCGGAATTATATTGTTTTGTGTCAGTTCCTTTTTTGTCTTTTTTTTAAAGATAATGAGCAAGGATTTTTGCTTGCTAGATAAATCCTAAGGTATAGATTTGTACTGAACATTTTCAGTATTTTCTTATCAATGCTATATGTACATTTTTATCACATTTAATGAAAATGTTTTAAAGTAGTAAAGAAATGTATGAATAGATGCACATGTATAATTATTGATTCCATGAGCTGGAAAAATAAACTAATATGTAGCAATCATTGACTATATGTTTTGTTTATTTTCTTCATTTAAAATGCTGGTTTTTGTAATAATAAAAATGTAAATATTTCATGAGCCAAAAGTAACAAAATGCTGAGGATCATATCATGTGCATTGGACACTGTGCTATCTAACCTCCAATCGAGCTTCAATGCCATACAACACTCCTTCCGTGGCCTCCAACTGCTCTTAAACGCTAGTAAAACCAAATGCATGCTTTTCAACCGATCGCTGCCTGCACCCGCATGCCCGACTAGCATCACCACACTGGATGGCTCCGACCTTGAATATGTGGACACCTATAAGTACCTAGGTGTCTGGCTAGACTGCAAACTCTCCTTCCAGACCCATATCAAACATCTCCAATCGAAAATCAAATCAAGAATCGGCTTTCTATTCCGCAACAAAGCCTCCTTCACTCACGCCGCCAAGCTTACCCTAGTAAAACTGACTATCCTACCGATCCTCGACTTCGGCGACGTCATCTACAAAATTGCTTCCAACACTCTACTCAGCAAACTGGATGCAGTTTATCACAGTGCCATCCGTTTTGTCACTAAAGCACCTTATATTACCCACCACTGCGACTTGTATGCTCTAGTCGGCTGGCCCTCGCTACATATTCGTCACCAGACCCACTGGCTTCAGGTCATCTACAAGGCCATGCTAGGCAAAGCTCCGCCTTATCTCAGCTCACTGGTCACGATGGCAACACCCATCCGTAGCACGCGCTCCAGCAGGTGTATCTCATTGATCATCCCTAAAGCCAACACCTCATTCGGCCGCCTTTCGTTCCAGTACTCTGCTGCCTGTGACTGGAACGAATTGCAAAAATCGCTGAAGTTGGAGACTTTTATCTCCCTCACCAACTTCAAACATCAGCTAGCTGAGCAGCTAACCGATCACTGCAGCTGTACATAATCTATTGGTAAATAGCACACCCATTTTCACCGACCTCATCCCCACAGTTTTTATTTATTTACTTTTCTGCTCTTGCACACCAATAACTCTACCTGTACATGATCATCTGATCATTTATCACTTCAGTGTTTATCTGCAATATTGTAATTATTCGCCTACCTCCTCATGCCTTTTGCACACATTGTATATAGACTCCCCTTTTTTTCTCTGTGTTATTGACTTGTTAATTGTTTACTCCATGTGTAACTCTGTTGTCTGTTCACACTGCTATGCTTTATCTTGGCCAGGTCGCAGTTGCAAATGAGAACCTGTTCTCAACTAGCCTACCTGGTTAAATAAAGGTGAAATAAAAAAAGTGCTCCCATCATATCTTGTCATGTTCCAGACTTGGGACCATTGGCTTGGGCACAGTTGAAACATAGTAGCAAAGATGCTGGTAACGCATTCAGTTGTACCAAGGATGAGGAATCAGCCTTTCCCTTTCCATCATGTTTCTATAAAAAAAAATTTTTTTTACCGAACTAAAAAAAAAACCGATATTTTGGGGCCACACTTCTGCTTTCAGAAGAATCCAAATCAATTAAACTTAATACTAACGAGTCACGTCGGGGCTAAAATATCTGTAAGAAATATGTATAAAACCCTTATCAGCATGACGCATATAAGGTTTTGTTGGGAAACTGAAGGGATCATTCGATCCAGTGGAGGGTGCCAAAGCGTCAATCAGTTTAGAATCACGTGACGTGTAAACAACATGGCGACTCAGTGCTGAGGTAGCAGCCCCAACAAACTCGGTGGATTGACACACCGATAGCCTGGTTTAGTTCGCATTTCTCTCGCCTGCATCTACGCAGGGTCAGGCCAGAGATGCCGGCCTGAGAGAACAGCACTTTTATCAAAAGATGCAACAGCAACAACGTCTTGCTCAACAACACCAGAAGCAGACGGAAAGCACAAAAACCAAGAGCATGTTTCTGTCTAGGGCGCTGGAAAAAATCCTGTCGGATAAGGAGGTGAAGCGGAGCCAGCACAGCCAGCTGCGTAAAGCATGCCAAGTGGCTCTTGGTGCGTGAGTTAAACATTTTTATTGGTGGACGTTGCATCCTTAGTGTTGTTATTTCTTCAATGTAATATTTTAGCTACCTAACGTTAGCCCTTCCGTGCCAACTAGTTAATTTTGTTTGTTAGCGAGCTAGCTATGGCGTTCAATGGCCTCCTGTCAAGTTAGCAAGCTTGCTAGCCAGTTCGATTAGCCAGATTGGTGGCTAGATAGCTACCAACACAACGCAGCATAATGTTCAATGCTTCCAGTCTTTGAAAACTAGTTAATGATCGTGGAGCCTTGTCATATATCTGACTGCATGTGAACACTGGGCTATTCAGTTATATGCTATGTCTTCAGATTGCAATATCATCCATGTCAACTTTGACAGCTAGCCAGTTGGCTAACGAGTTAGCTTGCTACCCAGCCATTGGACCAATCATTGTACAGTACGTAGCACTGTCACCTTCAGTCAGCTGGCAATTTACTTTAATCAGGATATTCTGACGTCTATTTTCCACTGAGCAGTGGAGCGATAGTTTTACAGTCCCTCGCATTGCTCTTGTGCTGTGTTTAAAAAAAATATATATCAATACTGCTAAATGGTAAACATGTTGGAGACATGGCAGCTGTACATTTGTACTGTTAATGAATACACATGTGTATTTTACTGTAGTTGAATGTTCATTTTTACTGCTAGTTCAGAACGGCGTAGTTGCTGTTGTCCAAAAAAAACACGAGGTTCTTGAGCAGGGTCGAACCCAGTGATGTGTGTAAACCCATCATTGGTCTAATCTAGAAGAATTTATACTTAGATGTTTTAAGCTACCAGAAATTCCAGTTCAGTGATGGCATACTTCCGGGAACTTCGAAGCCTATTGTCTAGTCTCTCCCTCACTTATTTTGAGATGGAAATAAGAGGCAAACAAGTTTGTGCTTTGACCCGGTCCTGCACTGCACATTATTTATGATTCATGGCAGGTAGACAAGCAATGGTTTCCTATTCACAACTTAGATTCCAGGCGACACATTGTCACAGACGGGTAACCCCATACTGAAGTAGCTCCAGATTCATCAGGTGGGTAAATGTTGACTTTGCTCCCTTTAAGTGAATCTCTCCATATTTACATTACCCAGCCCATTCATAGACTATCATATATGGTACACTATACAGTTTACTTAGGCTCTAGTTTATTCATGGCATACTTGTTGTTGGCATAGATGTTGCGTTCATCCTGGTTTGGAGTGGTGGTGGGAGAACCTGCCTGCCTATCACCGCTACACTTCATTGCCGAAGTTCTTTGTTATAATGAGCATTGTTAATCTGATAACATGTTATAATAAGAATGCCACAATGAATCCTTATCCTCCTCTGACAAATATTAGCCGCTCTTTTTCACAAACTGAGTGGCCAATGGACTGGTTCTCCCTAGTTTGTGTAAGCACACATGCCATCGAGCAATTAGGCTAAATGTTCTAGGGGGGGTTCCACTTCCAACAGACACTGTCTGGCGCCATAGTTTGTTCATTTGCACTTTACTGCACTGTAATGTATCCTAGGTTGTGACATTTAGACTATTGCACAAGTTGTATATCCTGATTATACTTATTTTAAAGGGGAGATGAGCGACTGGAGGTGTCCAGTGGTGCTATAATTATAATACTGCTTCCACGGTTAATGGAATGTTTATGGATCCCAGATGAGCCTTGGGAGATTCAGGCCATCTTTTTTCTCCCCTTTCGGATTAAGCAGTTTTCGGACGCCAGCACGCAGGCACACAGTTGAGAGGAACACAGGGTCAAGCTGCAGTTGAGACTACAACTGCTGTAGGCTATTTCCAAAGTCCATAGTCTATGCTCCCTGTTCTGCTGTTATGTATGCCTTGCCTTGAGAACAACTTTGTGTGTCAGCAGTTGCCAAGAATATCAGTATGTGGAGTCCTTGGGTATAGCAGCAGTTGGTCGTCTAGATGTGTGTGATACAGCCCTTGATCACATCTGGCCTTGTATGCAAATGCGTAGGCCTAATACATAAGCAAAATCGTGACATTGAGTGGTGCATTTAGGCCTGTTTCGACAGAGCTGTTATGAGCACAGGCCCTTGTGTCACAACTTTGGACAGATCAATGTCAAGGGGATACGATTGTGTCTGGTCATTAGCTAGAGGTTTATGGGTTTTGCGGTGGAGTGTAGGCCTACTTTAATTTCAGTTCGCCTAACACCATAATATCAATGGTTTGAAGTTTGTTTGATTTGTTTTTGCTAATGTAACTGTATAAATGGGTATGTTGACACTCATTTCTATGCTACTGAAATGAATTGAGTCACAGAGGAGGCACTTCTGAGGGGTATAGTACAAAGCAGGATCAATGAGTTGGCTAGCTAACTTTGACAAAAACAACCAGAAAGAACTGTTGATTTTCTGGTTCGTTAGGAAACCTAAACGGGTACGTGTTTTGGTTGTTGAGTCAATTATACCATGCCTATTTCAAGCTTATCTTTCTAAAAGTTCAAATGTGTTTCAGAACATGTAGGCAAGTCAGCTGGGTGAAATTCCACCATAACAGAGTGACACTGGGACCCACTTGTTCTTTTTTCAATGTATGCCAACCAAAAACCATTAATTGGAAAGTTTAACAAATCATGCTCAAGTCTACTTTTAACAATTGCCACTGAACATTTTACTAAAACACATTTGCTTGAGGAACAGTGCAGGTGGAAAGTTTGGTAACAGAATGACAGTAAAATATCAATGTTTTTTATGTGACCATGTTCTCCAAAAACTCTTATTTGAATCTTAATTCAAAGTAGATATGTCTGCAGAAAGAATGTGGTGTCAGCTACGATATAATCTATTTTAGTTATTGAACTACAGTAACAGAAGTGGATCAAACCCCGGTAACAGAATGTCATCATGGGTCCTTGATCTGTACTATATAGAAATGCATTCTTATGAATGTCATTCTCTTCATGGTGATGTATCCTGAATAGGTAGAACAATGTAATATCTTCCTTTACATGTTTGGGTATTATTCTACACACTGGCTATTATTCTAATAAACTCCACCCCCAAACAAGATCTGTACCATTCATAGACATCAATGTTTCACAAGTTTGCACATCACAGTACAGTCAAGGAAAGTTGAGTACAGTCCAGTAGAGTATATTACATTCCACCCTACTCTTGTACTGTATTGTACAGAATCTACTGAACTATACTACTTTTCTTTACTGTACTGTGCTCTACTTATTGGTAGTTCCTGGAATTTTGCAACCCTACTGGCATGCATGTTATTAATATTAGACCTCTTGATTACAATGAAGAGCAAAATGTGCCACTCTGTTCTGGACCAGCTGCAGTTTAACTAGGTCTTTCTTTGCAGCACTTGACCATATGACTGAACAATAATTCAGATAAACTAGAGCCTGCTGGATTTGCTTTGTGGAGTGAGGTGTCAAAAAAGCAGAGCATCTCTTTATTACTGACAGACCTCTCCCCATCTTTATAACCATTGAATCTATATATTTTGACCATGACAGTTAACAGACTTTGATAACACCAAGTAATTTAGTGTCTTCATCTTGTTCTTCAGCCACACCATTCATGACCAGATTCTGCTAATTTGCAAATAAATTCATTAAAATTCCTAGTATGGGATTTTCTGGATTCCTTTTTCTCATTTTGTCTGTCATAGTTGAAGTGTACCTATGATGTATATTACAGGCCTCTCATCTTTTAAAGTTTGAGACTTGCACAATTGGTGGCTGACTAAATGCTTTTTTTGCCCCACTGTGTGTGTGTATATATATATATATATATATATAATTTTTTTTTTTTTTTTTTTCAATGACATTAGAGAAGCTTCCAAAAAACCAGAACCAGAAAACCATCTAAGTTCTATTAGATAGCTCTGAACCCACGATATGGCTGAGGTTGAAAAGCCATAACACATACAGTGGTTCCTCCTTTAAAAGTTGTGAGTTTACGCCGTGGGACTTAGAGGTACCCAGCATCACGGCTTCATTGCTCCAGACCACAGCAGAGTGGAGTTAGAGCACTCATTATGCTTTTGGGTTCCAAGGTTTTTATATAACCAATCATATTGATTGGTTCCAATGACGAATTTGACGTTATGCCACCCGTCACTGGTGACTCTCTTAAGCAGATATGTCTGACAAATACATTACTGTGGAAGCAAATGTAAATAATTATAACGTCATAACGAGTCAAGCAAAACAAATCCAATTGAGAGGATTCGGCGTCTCATCAGTTGTAAATCATGCATTGCCTTGTGTCAAGATCGCAGATTTTAGAGAAACAACAAATGTCAGTACATATAATTGTCTTATATCAGCTGAAAGCTTAAATTCTTGTTAATATAACTGCAATGTCCAATTTATAGTAGCTATTACTGCGAAAAAATGCCATGCTATTGTTTGAGGAGAGCACCCAACAAAAGTTTTCACCGCGATAGGTTTGATAAATTTACCTCTGAAGGTGAAATGTGTACTTACACTCTGATTTCCACTCATCCATTTCACTCATCCAAGGGTCCCGGAGTTAACATGAAGTGTTGTGTTGTTAGAGAGGTCCATATAGCACGCATGATCGATTTTGTATTTCCACTCGTTCAATCTGCAAAGAAAGGAATCTGAAAATCTCAACCTAAAAGTTGTTTCAACCAGTCAAATCGCATTCGTATGTATTTCTCAGAGATCCTAGAACATAACGAGACTTCACTATATCATTATGGGTGTAGTATATCCTATAGGACACCATGTTTGGTCAGAGAGCGACGCCTTCATGGCATGCCAATGACGCGGGCGGTGTTCACTTCAATGACTCTACCTTGGTCAAATAAGCACCAATCGGGGTCAAACAAAGCTAGCTAGATAGCCAATGAGCTGGGCTTTACCAGAGTATCCAGAAAATATGTATCGGTCGTAAAATGTAGCTACTAACCTTGTACGGCAGCATGCCTTTTCATTTTGGACAAAAATTACAAGAATATTCAGTTATGAAGTTACGAAAACTGGTTGTTTTGGCAATGTTGAATTTATAATATGGCTACGAATACTGGAAAAGCTAAAATAAAATAAAAAGCTAAAGTCCAAGTATACAGACTTGATGATGTTCTTGCAGAAAAATTTAATATATAATTGTTTTTTTCTTTGTATTTTCTTCTACCAGATCTATTGTGTTATTTTCTCCTACATTCATTTCCACAAACTTCAAAGTGTTTCCTTTCAAATGGTACCAAGAATATGCATATCCTTTCTTCAGGGCCTGAGCTACAAGCAGTTTGATTTGGTATGTCATTTTAGGCAAAAATCGAAAAAGGGAGACAAGCCATTGTGCATATTTTTTTGTCATAAAGTTCATTTACAAAAATTGCTACTTAGCATGTTTCTTTTCAGTCATATACCAGGTGTATCAAACTCCATTCTTTGAATGATGCTGTGTCTGCATGTATTTATTACAAACACTTCAAGTGTTTACCACTCCTGTGATATCAATGATTACACATTGTAACTATGTAACTACAAGAAACATGATTTAAGTAAAGGCTGGATTCTAATTCATATTTACAGCGGAAAAACAGTACATTACACTTCCTATGCATATCTAACTCCCTTCATCTGCATTCATCTGAGGAGGTTCTCCCAGCCTTGTGGACGATTGAAAACAGGGCAGCAAAGTTTGTCACCAGAGCGATTTGGAGCATATTACTATTTGCCTGTGAAAAACCAGACCTTTATACAAACTTACTAAGCTGAATTCTTGATGCACAACCAAAGGTGCTGCCATATCCTGCCAGCACGCCCACAATCGAGCAATTCAGGCTCAGAATGATGCGTGGAAGAGGGCGAGGAATGAGATGGGAGTAAGAATCCAGGCTATTTGCTCTGAGACCCGGCATAATAATGTAATGAAACAAGCAGGGAGCAGGTTTTGAAACCTCAACATTCTGGCCCGAAGTCCAGCACGCCCAAATGTATTAATTGGGGTTGGGGCCGACTGTGGCTAAAAACATTAACATTTGGAATCTTTAATAACAAGTGGAAAAGGGGAAAAGTTATTATTAGTTTTTCACAAGCGTAGCAGGTTGTGAATTCTGCCAACAATGTTTCTAGGGTGGGCTGTTAGCTGAACAAAAGACTATACGACCTTTACTGAAGAATTGTCTAATAGCCGAGCTAGGTGTGAACCCCCCCTTTCACCACATTCCCAGTGGGTCAGAAGTTTACATGCACTCAATTTGGTAGCATTGCCTTTAAATTGTTTAACTTGGGTAAAATGTTTCAGGTAGCCTTCCAAAAGCTTCCCACAATAAGTTTGGTGTATTTTGGCCCATTCCTCTTGACAGCTGGTGTAACTGAGTCAAGTTTGTAGGCCTCCTTGCTTGCACACGCTTTTTCAGTTCTGCCCACACATTTTCTATAGGATTGAGGTCAGGGCTTTGTGATGGCCACTCCAATACCTTGACTTTGTTGTCTTTTAGCCATTTTGCCACAACTTTGGAAGTATGCTTGGTATGCGTTGTCCATTTGAAAGACACATTTGCGACCAAGCTTAAACTTCCAAACTGATGTCTTGAGATGTTGCTTCAATATATCTACATAATTTTCCTTCTCATGATGACATTTATTTTGAAGTGCAACAGGACCTCCTGCAGCAAAGCACCCCTACAGCATGATGCTGCCACCCCCCGTGCTTCACGATTGGGATGGCGTTCTTCAGCTTGCAAGCCTCCCCCTTTTTCCTCCAAACATAACGATGGTCATTATGGCAAAACGGTTCTGTTTTTGTTTCATCAGACCAGAGGACATTGTTCCCAAAAAGTACAATCTTTGTCCCCATGTGCAGTTGCAAACCGTGGTCTGACCCTTTTATGGTGGTTTTGAAGCAGTAGATTCTTCCTTGCTGAGTGGCCTTTCAGGTTCTGTTGATATCGGACTCGTTTTACTGTGGATATAGATAGTTTTGTACCTGTTTACTCCAGCATCTTCACAAGGTCCTTTGCTGTTCATTGATGCTTCCGGTTCCGGTTGGAGCGAGTGGTCGCATCTGCACGTCGCTCCAACGGGTAGTATAACTTTTTCATTATATTTCATTATATCACAACGGTTTGATTTGTCTTATCTTAGCAATTTCTTCTCAGCTAGCTACATAGCCGTCTTTGTATCAAAAGATAATTGCGTAATTATCGTATTTCGCCGTCCTAACGTAGTCTTCACTAGTCTTCACTAGCCAGCTAGCTAACGTCCACTGATTAGCTGCACTGGAGAAACTGTTACACTCAACTGAACGACTTGATTAGTTTAGTGTCAGCTAGCTACATATCTGTCTTTGCTGTCTTCGTATCATCGTATCATCGTATCCAAGATAATTGTGTTGTTTAGGTTTAGAGTGTGTAGTCTTAGAGTGATTATCTTAATTTACCGAGGTTAGCTAGCCAGCTATTTGTCGTCCTTAACGTAGGTGACTCTGCTAGCTAGCCAACAGCTAGCCAACGCTAGCCAACGTCTTCTGTATAGAACTCAACTACCCGGTCGCATTCACAGGTTGTATCACATTTTCACTTCATTTTCATTACAGTACAACGGTTTGATTTGTTTGATCGTAGCTAGCTACATAGCCGTCTTTGTATCAAAGATAATTGTGTAGTCTAGAGCGATTTTCTAGGTTCGCTAGCCATCTATTGTCGTTCTTTTAACGCAACGTAACGTAAACAACACTGCTAGCTAGCCTGCTAGCCCCCGAATAGCAACACTGCAGAAACTATTACACTCAACGGAACGACTTGATTAGTGTAGTGTCAACAACGCACCCACTGCCAGCTGGCCTACTTCAGCAGTACTGTATCATTTTAATCATTTTAGTCAATAAGATTCTTGCTACGTAGCTTAACTTTCTGAACATTCGAGACGTGTAGTCCACTTGTCATTCCAATCTCCTTTGCATTAGCGTAGCCTCTTCTGTAGCCTGTCAACTATGTGTCGGTTTATCCCTGTTCTCTCCTCTCTGCACAGACCATACAAACGCTCCTCAAGTCTGGTGGTCCCAGCGCACGACCCACGTGGAGTTCCAGGTCTCCGGTAGCCTCTGGAACTGCCAATCTGCGGTCAACAAGGCAGAGTTCATCTCAGCCCATGCCTCCCTCCAGTCCCTCGACTTCTTGGCCCTGACGGAAACATGGATCACCACAGACAACACTGCTACTCCTACTGCTCTCTCTTCGTCCGCCCACGTGTTCTCGCACACCCCGAGAGCGTCTGGTCAGCGGGGTGGTGGCACCGGGATCCTCATCTCTCCCAAGTGGTCATTCTCTCTTTCTCCCCTTACCCATCTGTCTATCGCCTCCTTTGAATTCCATGCTGTCACAGTCACTAGCCCTTTCAAGCTTAACATCCTTATCATTTATCGCCCTCCAGGTTCCCTCGGAGAGTTCATCAATGAGCTTGATGCCTTGATAAGCTCCTTTCCTGAGGACGGCTCACCTCTCACAGTTCTGGGCGACTTTAACCTCCCCACGTCTACCTTTGACTCTTTCCTCTCTGCCTCCTTCTTTCCACTCCTCTCCTCTTTTGACCTCACCCTCTCACCTTCCCCCCTACTCACAAGGCAGGCAATACGCTCGACCTCATCTTTACTAGATGCTGTTCTTCCACTAACCTCATTGCAACTCCCCTCCAAGTCTCCGACCACTGCCTTGTATCCTTTTCCCTCTCGCTCTCATCCAACACCTCCCACACTGCCCCTACTCTGATGGTATCGCGCCGTCCCAACCTTCGCTCTCTCTCCCCCGCTACTCTCTCCTCTTCCATCCTATCATCTCTTCCCTCCGCTCAAACCTTCTCCCACCTATCTCCTGATTCTGCCTCCTCAACCCTCCTCTCCTCCCTCTCTGCATCCCTTGACTCTCTATGTCCCCTATCCTCCAGGCCGGCTCGGTCCTCCCCTCCCGCTCCGTGGCTCGATGACTCATTGCGAGCTCACAGAACAGGGCTCCGGGCAGCCGAGCGGAAATGGAGGAAAACTCGCCTCCCTGCGGACCTGGCATCCTTTCACTCCCTCCTCTCTACATTTTCCTCCTCTGTCTCTGCTGCTAAAGCCACTTTCTACCACGCTAAATTCCAAGCTTCTGCCTCTAACCCTAGGAAGCTCTTTGCCACCTTCTCCTCCCTCCTGAATCCTCCCCCCCCCCCCCCTCCTCCCTCTCTGCAGATGACTTCGTCAACCATTTTGAAAAGAAGGTCGACGACATCCGATCCTCGTTTGCTAAGTCAAACGACACCGCTGGTTCTGCTCACACTGCCCTACCCTATGCTCTGACCTCTTTCTCCCCTCTCTCTCCAGATGAAATCTCGCGTCTTGTGACGGCCGGCCGCCCAACAACCTGCCCGCTTGACCCTATCCCCTCCTCTCTTCTCCAGACCATTTCCGGAGACCTTCTCCCTTACCTCACCTCGCTCATCAACTCATCCCTGACCGTTGGCTACGTCCCTTCCGTCTTCAAGAGAGCGAGAGTTGCACCCCTTCTGAAAAAACCTACACTCGATCCCTCCGATGTCAACAATTACAGACCAGTATCCCTTCTTTCTTTTCTCTCCAAAACTCTTGAACGTGCCGTCCTTGGCCAGCTCTCCCGCTATCTCTCTCTGAATGACCTTCTTGATCCAAATCAGTCAGGTTTCAAGACTAGTCATTCAACTGAGACTGCTCTCCTCTGTATCACGGAGGCGCTCCGCACTGCTAAAGCTAACTCTCTCTCCTCTGCTCTCATCCTTCTAGATCTATCGGCTGCCTTCGATACTGTGAACCATCAGATCCTCCTCTCCACCCTCTCCGAGTTGGGCATCTCCGGCGCGGCCCACGCTTGGATTGCGTCCTACCTGACAGGTCGCTCCTACCAGGTGGCGTGGCGAGAATCTGTCTCCTCACCACGCGCTCTCACCACTGGTGTCCCCCAGGGCTCTGTTCTTGGCCCTCTCCTATTCTCGCTATACACCAAGTCACTT